>NC_051158.1:47953630-48230330 GCF_013339745.2 Dermacentor silvarum | reverse complement strand
TCAAAAACACATACTGCGAACATGCCATAAAATGCATTGCTGTTCCAGTTGAGATATTTACAGAATTTTGCAGCAAACATGCCATAAAATGCATTGCTGTTCTAGCTGAGATATTTACAGAATTTTTCTGCAGGTTGTGCAGAAAGAACAACTGAAACAGCAACGCACTTCATTGCAGATTCAATTTCTCTAAATTGGTGCCAGGCACAATTATGGCAAATCGGTATTCTTTCAGTACTGGTTGCCTTCAATATGCAAAGACAAGTCCCTAAGGAAATGAAAAAGCTAATTATTAAAATTTTGTCCCCAAATGTATTGACTATCGTGCAAATGCTGTCTGTCGCCGCTATGAAGTTTTCAGGGCAATAAAATGTCATTTTGTCTTTAGTCCTGAATATTATTTAGTTTTCGACAATGAGTCATGTCCAAGAAATTAGGGCATAACCCTGCGGCCATTTTTAGGAACCTTTTTTTTGTAATCTTTCGTATAGGCATCCAGTCTTGCACGTTGTCACCCGCACGTCCTTCTGCGCATGCACATGAATTTTGCACATTGCTCTTTCGGCCACCCATTGAACTTCACTGCAGGGCACTAGCGTAACTCACTGAGCAGCGTTTTCAGAAAAATTGTATTTCGGAAGATCAGCCGAAGTTCAACAACTTTCCGTTAGCAACGTCGAAAGGATACCTTTTTCCGATAACATAAGCGTTTATGACACTTAGTCGTAATTTCCGTGCTGAGTTATAGCAGTGCTCTGTAGTTGCTCTGCAGTTGCTCTAAAACAATGCACCTCGACCAAAGCGCTAATTTAACGCAGCAGAGAAGTTATGACTAAGTGCCTTAAATGCCTATATTTTCAGAAGCGAGTATCCTCCTGACGTTGGTAACAGAAAGTTGTAAAAATTCGGCCGATCACTTGAAGTAGAATTTTTATGAAGTTCTGCTCAGTGAGTTATGCTAGTGAATTGCGGTGAAATTTGGTGGTTGGCCGAAGAACCTATGTCCTAAATTTATGGACATGCGCCGAAGGACGCACGTGTGAAGCCTTGCATGACTGTATGTCTACACGAAAGGTTACATACATAAAGGCTACGTGTACCTATACTAAAAGTTACTATATAGAAACCTTAGTATAGGACACGTAGTCTTTTATTTTATAGGTGCACAAAATTGTGAGAATATGCCCCTTTATTAAACGTTACTTAAGTAAAGGTTACAATTTTATGTCCAACTTATAGGTTACAAATTTGTGAGAGCATGCCCTTTATTAAAGGTTACTGAAATAAAGGTTACTGTGTAACTTTTCTTTATAGGTGCACAAATTTGTGAGAATATACCCCTTTAGTAAACGTTACCGCGCTAAGAGTGTACGTTGGCGTTTCGACGTCACTTGGTCTGACAGTTACGGCACAACGTTCGTTGCCAAAGTCCACTGCGCTTCTCCTGTCGGGGACATGGGATGAGCTGCTGCTTCTTGTCGGCTCACCCCAGGTACACGGTTAGAGCAACCCCGCAGTGCGTGAGATCCTGCACGATTTTTTAAAGCGAACGGCCGCAGTATCATCTCGCCTTTGTGGAGTAAACGGGTTTAGAAAAAAGAAAGCGTATAGTTGCGCAGCCGTTGTCAGGCCACCGCCAACAAACTGTCGTCGTGCTGCTGCCGTCTCGCCGTCATTATTCCCATCATCATCCTTTCCTTGTCGTATTCGTCATGCCGTTGTGCCACCTGCAAAAACATGTCGACGTTAACTTGCACTGTCAACATGAGACACCGGTATCGATGCCAGCAGTATGGTTCGGAAGCAGTGCTAGTGCATATATCCACTTTATTTCTCTGCTTCGCACAACCTATCCGCTTAATATTACAATCGTCTTCGATGATTTCTGCTACAATTTTCTCTTTACCTTGGACTTCGGTGTTTCTCCTTGGTAGGTTCTTCGCTCAGTGAAGTGGGTCGATCTCAACACTGCTGACCGATCCCGCCGATGGCCTAATGAAAAACTGCGCCATTCCTGGAGACTGCAATCAAAGGTCGCGTGGATCACACGGGTCATGTATCGGGGCGCTCCGCGGTCACGTGGGCACGTGGGTGCAAGCAATGGTACGGCTTAGCGTGGGAGAATTATTATTACTGTCTATATTTCACCCGTCGGGTAGAACAGCAGTTATTTTAATCAGTTTCGATGATTCTGCCGGAATCGGCAAGTATTCACAGTGCGATCTATCCTAGAAGCGTTTTGTGCCTCGCAATGAAAAGATCCAGCCGTAATCTGCAAATATTCATGCTGCGATTTATCCTAAAAGCACTTTGTGCCTTGTCATGGAGTGATATTTGTAATGCATATTAACGACAATATCATTCACGTACCCGCAGCAGGGGCTAAGTAGTTATCACGTTGTGGCTTCAGAATGATGTCGTGGGTTCGATTACCGACCACAGTAGTTGCATCACTTCAAGATGGAAGTTCCACAACACCACTGTACTTAAGATGAAGCTTTAGCTCAGGCCCAACTCCAATGCCGCCTATTCAAATAGATGTAAAACGCTAGAATGCCTTCTGCTTTCTTTCGATCTTAATGATATTTGTTGCATTTCACAGAAAAATCAAGTGCCATTCTCGTCACTTTGTGAAGCGGATTTTCGATTTACGGACTGACTTTTTTTGTAAGGGTTGCTCAAAATTGTTAAGCCTGAAAAAAAGTAGATGCACGAAGTTTACAAATTTGTAACTCTGCTTCAAAAACAGATATCGCAGTTATTTGAATTGCATCCGTTAGAACACCCAAAGAGGACAAATTTGATGTATTAATTTATATGCTACGTGAATTTATCACAATGTGTGCAAGGGTTTCTCATAACTCCTACTCACTCAATGGTGCAATTAGGAGTCATGAATAATACATCAGTTTTGTCCGGTTTAGATGTACTATTCGACGCAGATGACAAAATTGTGATATGTTTTGCATTGCCGAGTTAGAGATGCAAACTTTACAGTTTCGTTTTCTGAAAGTTTGTGATTCTCAACACTTTTTATTAAAAAATCAACAGTCTAAATGAAAAAAATTCACTTCAAGCAGTCACAACAGTTCAGCTTTTTCTTTCAAATGCAGCAAACCTGATCAAACTCGATACCGTGGTTGCCGAGAACAACAATTTACCCTTTTTTGTGTATTTAGATAGGATCATCGGAGCTAAAGCTTCCACTAGCTCGGTAGCTGCTATCTAAATGCATGAGAACGGAAACATTGTTTAGGAGAGGCCATTGTCACCACAGAGAAACCACAGCGAACCACGACCAAGGTAGAGCCACACTAACCACGGTACCAACAAAATCCATCAATATCCGCCTTGGTGACATCGAGAACTGGCGAGAGAACCCGAAAAGGAAGACGCAAACATCGATGCCTAATATGACGCCGCTGAGAGTGGCCACACAGCTTCGTTTTCGGTAATATTTTTAGCGCCGTTTGCCCGAAGTTAAAGGAAGGGTGATTTCGTTAAGGAACGTTTCTTCACCCATTGCCAGAATGCAATACCAAGCAACCATAAGGCTATGGTTACGTTTAAGTGGCCATTCCGTTTGAGCGAAAGATTCTACTGCAATAGCAAATAAGACTACGGACCAAGACAACTTGAAGCGATCAACATGTAGGCTTCAATGAAGGACGGCGCTGCAAAGTTGATTGTGTTATCAATCCGCGAGCGCTAATTGCATCCAGTCACGTTGTAAAACGTCCCCTTTCTTTTTAAGTTGGTCTGGTTGCTAGGAAATATAACAGGCATATAATAAAGCGCTCAGTTTTTTTTCCTATCGGCCTGCGACCCATATCTTTGCATCCACCACGATGGTCACCGCCAAACGCGAGGCCTCAGTCTGGGGCCGACGTTCTTTAAAAAAAAGTGGACTTGCTAAAACAGCCTGCCGAAATGCAGTGCCGCTTTTCGAAACGTTGGCTCTAGGCCGAAGCTACCCTTCTTTAATCTATTCTTTCTGTCATCTTTTATCCCATTTACCCCTTTCTCCACCGCACGGTAGCCAGCGTGTACTTACACTCGCTAAACTCCATTTCTTTCTCTCTCTTTTTTTTTATTGCGATAGAAATTACATTGACACTTCAACCATATTTCTGCCGTCGTTGTCGCCGTCGCCATCGCCGTCACCGTGAGGTTCCGTATGAAGTCCAAGGGTGATTAAATCATCGCCGCGCGCCGTATGCGAGAGTGAAAGCGCGCTGGGGACGCGCGCTATCACGGAGAGCCAGCGCACGGCCGAAAGCAAACGCGACCGCCGCGCGAAAAGACGTGGGGGTATGGGAGGGAGGGAGGCGCGGCGACGCTGTGCTGCGGCACCAAATGGTTGTCTTGCAACAGGCCGCAAGGGGAACTGGCCACTTAATCTCCCACGCGAAAGCAAGAAAGCGGGAAGTCAGCGCGGGAGGGGGGGAGCGGCAGCTTCTACTCTGCCAACAACTGCATTTGTACTTTGCCCCGCTGTGGCGGTCGCCCGCACCGTCTCTTAAAAGCGATCTCCACACGGCTCTGACCTTTGTATGGGCCGTGCATTCGCCGCTCAGTTTACGTTGAAGCGATAGACCGCACGAACCTTCGCCCGCTGCGGCGGCTGCGCTTGCTGCCAGCGTTTCGACAGTCATTGTCTGCGGTCATTCAGTGTGATCTATTCATGTTTGCTTGTGGGCGCTGACACCACGCGTCTTAATTCAGTTAGTAAGCGAATGTGTCCAAGCTTATGCAGCCGATAAAACTACTATCCCTACTCCGAATAGCTCTACTAATTTGCTATCGCAACTGATGCTTCGCTTTTCGGGCGAAGCAGCGACATTTTTTTTTCCTCATCTCTCTCTTCCCTTGTTCAGCCGCTGTTGACCGCTATTGCAATAGCAGTAATAAGTATTAGCGCATTTCAGCATTCTCGGTGTATCGAACTGTCAGTATATTTATTCCTAGGACCTTCAGTTATTCCTCCTGTTCAGAAAATTACGGAACTGAGATGTACAATTAACTAAAAAAATACAACTCAACAACGCTGCACCTCAGGCGCTTTTCTCGCATCCGGGTCTGCTTTTATAGAAAAGTTGAGACTCCCAATAAAAACAAAAAAAAAAAAAATACGGCCGTATCCCGATCTCTAAATTTAACTTCCGCAAGGCCCATGTTTGTCTACAGCTGAAACGTAAACTGGCAAAGCCACTCTTATGGACTTTCTAGAAAGAAGAGCGCTCCCTTCCCCCGTTACTATGGTTGCTCTGTTTTCTGATCCTCGATATCTCTATTTCGGTATATTTTACCAAGCAGAAGTCGCAGCTCACGCAACATATATCCATCACCTTTTATTTGCATAGCCTACGCCTCACAGGTTTTACCTGTGCTTTCCTCTGCTATATATTCTGTATTTTCCTGGCTTTTAAGAAACACACCGGCCACCCCTTTCAATCCTTAAGTAAACGTTTTCGAAGTAAACAGAGCCCATTTCTCTCACCACAGGGCCGTAGATTTCGCCGGCAACACAGACTAAATGAGTTCCACTACAGACACTACAACTTCAGTTTGTTCGTTTTTTTTCCTTTCCCCTCAAGTGCACGGCAAGTACTCTCACGACGTGCGCAAATAGTGTGCCAAAAGTAGCGGCGAGATTAGTTCAAGCCACACAACCAAGCTCCCACGCCACACATGCTCTTCGTCGCGACGTTTTCGCAAGACAGTAAGCTAATTACTGCTCCTTTTGTCACTGTCAGGTGCCTCTCAAGCTTGACAGGTTCCAGCTTTCAGCGGACGAAATGTCTTTTTTGTACGTTACTCAGTGACATCCGGCCCAAGTCCTAGGCAGAGGAAATATCCTTTAGCCTGAGAACACCAGGCCCTCCATTACTCAGCGCTTATTGCGGCTGCATTCAAAGTAGGCTGCACAGGCCCGTATGGAAAAGAAAAGCTTTTGGTGGGAAATTAGTTTGACGTTGACGTAGTTATAGTTAGCGCGAGAAAAACTTTAGTAACAGCTGTGCGAAACTTCGGGTGTTGGTTCGTTCTCGGAACAGCGCAACAGGACTGGACGTAAAGAAGGACAAGACAGCACAGCACTGGTTGAAAAGTAATTTTTTTGTTCAAATGAGGGGAATATCTATTGGGCGATACCTAATTTGATGGCGATAAACAGACCCGCAATGTCACATCTTCAAGGCTATGGCACTTATTGAAACAATTATGCAACCAATCAATGTTAGTCGAAACATCCATGTGTCCATTAACAGAGATTTTGGGATATTTCCTGTCTTATTTTTTTCAGCGAAGCTGTATATGGCTGTGGCAAATCCGTCGTCCGCGAACAACCCACGAACTGGCTCGTTTTCGCCCCTCGGCGCCCCCACACGAACGCGCTCGTGCCACCGCTCACGCTTTCGTCGTCATCGTCTTCTTCCACAGCTTGCTACGTTATCGCTCATCGTTCCATCGAAGAATTGCGCTTCTCTTGTGACGGGTCGTAATGGGGAGGCCGCGTTTACGTGGGTGTGAGCCATTGTTTAAAGTTGTATGAGCCATTCATTGTCTTACGTGATCGACACATTTAATAACAGGGGTGATAGGCGAATCTGAGTGCGTACCTATCGTCACGACGACCACCAAACAGGAAAATAAGTATGTTCGTACGTTTGTTCAAAATCTAGTGTCACCTCTGTGTCGTGCGCTGGACACCCACCTCCACAGAGTGGAATGGCTGATGGTGTTTTTCTTGCGTGTCCATTCACTGGACTTCATTTGATTGTATATTTACCCATTTGCGAGCCATGTTATCGCCTTTTATTATTATTGCGATAGCAATTATATGGACACTCCAAAGCAGATTTTTATTGTATATCCACGTGCCATGCTCGCAAATGAGAGAAGCGGTAATGAAAATAGAAATTCAATGAAATAAAATATTTATTTTATTGGGCGATACTTGGCTGTATTACACTGGGCAGTTACAATTTGTCGATGGGATATGCCCCAATATTTTCCATTGTGGTTTCGTGGGGATGCCTGCGCAATATAAAAGTAAAACATAGATCCACATTCTCGGCTCTAAGTGCCGTTAAGTATTTTTACTTAAGTATCCTTCACTTAAGTAAGTATCATTACCGTGTTTCTTGTTCATTAAAACACACATTGACACATCTCCCCATCAAACCGCCGTAGAGATGGCTGCATGACAAAGGTATCCTGCGAACAGCGCCCACAGCCCAAGGTATACAAACAATTTCGTTTTTTTTTTGTGTGTGTGTGATTCGCCGTGTGGACACGTGCATCATTTCCCGATGTAGCCTTGGTGCGTTCGTCAATGAGGACACGAATGATGGCATTCTTGCCACCATTACGTCTCGGGCGTAGTTAATGCTTCCAATCTGCCAAGAGCGGTATCCCTGGTCGATGTCCTACAGTGTGCATAGTTAAGCAATCGTCCGCGCCTCCCGAAGAGAGAGGTGCTGACTACGATATCAATGTTTAGCGCTGCGCTCGAACTCCTCGGACGGTTTCTAACTATAGGCCGGTGCGACTATAAGTGGCTGTGCAAACATTTCTGCCACCCTTAAGTAATTTAAACAGCCGTGTAGGGCCTTTCATGGGACAGGCGCCACTGCGCAGCCCGTTCAGAGCGCCGTGAGCGAAATTACCTCACTGTGAGATCGTGAGGACTACTATTGTTTCAGAAGATTTAAGTTTGAGAAGGCTTAAGATAAACGGCGTGCGCTGTGAATGAAATGTTTCATAAATCTTGTGTGCGAGCTGCAATTCTGAAAACATAAGACGAATTATTCATTCAAGATAAAATTGGTCTTAGTAACAGTTGAGGTAGAATATTACAGCATCTACTTTTCATATACGGCATAAACATATGGCGTACGCAAAAAAAATGGCACAGTTTCACCGGAAAGGCGAAGCATCAATTGCAATAGCAAATTAGTAGAGAGCTATACGGAGTAAGGATAGTAGAATTATCAGTTTTGTAAACTTGGACATGCAGCAGACGAGATCAGAACGGGACACTCGTCTAGCAGCGTCGGAAGTCTTTAGCACCTTTTCGCCTCTCAACGTTTTCATATAAATACGCATTTGGTGCCGCAGCTAAAGGTCGCTTCCCCTGCCTCCCTCCCATCCCCCCACGCTTTTCGCGCGACGGAAGTCGTGTTTGCTCTCTCTCTCTCTCTCTCTATATATATATATATATATATATATATATATATATATATATATAAGGTGATTGTAAAGGAGGCAATAAACGCTTAATTCTGCCGCCCTTCAGGGAGCACGGCGCAAAACGCGCTTTTGCTCTCCGCCGTGCATTCAGTCCCCGTGATAACGCGCGTCTTTCGCGCGCTTTCACTCGCACATAAAGCATACGGCGCCGTTTGACGTCATACGGAACCTCACGGCGACGGCGACACCAACGGCAGAAATCCGCTTTGAGTGTCCATATAATGGCTATCGCAATATTATATGGAACATCACGGCGACGACGAATATTCACTTGGAGTGTCCATTTATTTGCTATTGCAATAAATATTGCATTATGAACTGCTGCTATTAAAAAAAATTGAACAGTGCATAGAACCTAGAAATCTTTTCTTTTTTATTCTGTAAGCTCTTGCGCATCGTTATGTATCATCAAAACATGGAGCCTGCGGACATAAATAGCGAAGCAAGTCTGTGGGGCCTACGCTCAGTGGCCAACTTCTTGCCAAGAAATTCCAATTTATTTATTTATTTATTTATTTATTTATTTATTTATTTATTTATTTATTTATTTATTTATATACACAATACTGCAGGCGGCAATGCTGCCCAAGCAGTTTTTCAAATGAAACATAAGATGTGCATTCAACAACACAATCCGGTAAATGATTCCTTTCTTCGCTCGTAAGTGCACAAAATGATTTCTGAAAAATTTTAGTGTGTGCAAAGTATGACTGAACTGCTTTAGAATGAAAAATATATGACGACCTGTGTGGAGCATGGGTAATATATGTGGCATTTGCTAAACCTGTTTGGTTATGAAAAAACGAAGTAAAAAGATTCAGCCTGGAGATATTACGGCACACCTGGAGCGGATCCAGTCGAAGTTGACCTAACATGCCAGAAACTCATGATGGTTTGTAATCAGAGGAGATAAACCGTGCAGTCAAGGCGCTGAATTCGTTCGAGTTTATCAATTTCCTTATTAATGAACGGGTCCCACACAATGGAAGCATACTCTAGGACTGGGCGAACGAGGGAAAGATAGGCTTTCAGTTTGACAGATTAAGGTGACTTCTTTAGATTTCTGCGTAGAAGGCGAAGTTTTTTTAATGCCTTGTTGCGTATGTTGTTAATATGGGTGTCCCATTTGAGGTTACTGCTAATTGTTATGCCTAAGTATTTAACGGACGTAATAGACTCGGGTCCGATTGCCAATGTGGTAAATCTAAAGTAGTCGTTTTCGTTTCAATGTTATTGTCATTGACACTGTTTTGGAAAAAGTTTATTTGCATTCCTTGGTCGTCGCACCAGTCCGCGAGTTTACAAAGACTACTGTTAAGTGTATCCTCGCAAGAAGAACTCCTTACAGCAGAATAAATGATACAATCATCTGCAAAACATTTCACCTTGACATTTGGACCCAAATTTTTAGCAATATCATTTACATAGATAAGAAACAACCGGGGTCCCAACACTGAACCCTGTGGTACACCGGAAAGGACCGATGGGCCATTAGATTTCACAACATCAATTTCCACAAACTGAACACGATTTTTTAAGTAAGCCTGAATCTGATGGATGGATGGATGGATGTAAAACTTTAATGAACGTCCTGAGGTACGCGACTCAGTGCGCAGCGGGCCGCTCTCACGTTGGGACAGTCAGGCCATGCCCTACCGCCGCATCGTGGGCCCTCTGGGCAGCCCATAGTTGCGCCCCGGCATCGGGGCTCTTGATAGCGGAGAGCCACTTGTCCTCATTTATTTGTTCCGTGCCTCGTAACGAGGGGCAACGCCAGAGCATATGGTCTAAGCTAGCGAAGTCATTGCAGTGCCTGCAAGAACTACTGGCATAAGTGTCGGGATAAAGCTTGTGTAATAAAGCCGGGCTGGGATACGAGCCTGTTTGCAATAATCTGAGGGTCAATGCCTGCGCTCTATTTAACTTCTTGTGAGGAAGGGGAAAGTCTCTCCTGCCGAGATAAAAGTACTGCGTAATTTCATTGTATGTTGTCGGTTGATCTCTGTTCTCCACCACTCCTGGCCGGCCGGGGAGTTCTCCATGGTCGCGGAAAGCGAGACCTCGCGCCTTGGAGTGGGCCAGCTCGTTGAGGTTTGTGGGGCCTCCCATGATGGATCCCATGTGAGCGGGGAACCACGTGAGAGTGTGGGTGGCAATGCTTTTGCCGTCGAGGATGCGACAGGCTTCTTTACAGACGGCGCCAACGCTGAAGGCGCGGATGGCTGCCCTGGAGTCACTGAAGATGTTGGCATGTTTCTCGTCCAGGAGGGCCAAGGCAATGGCCACTTGCTCGGCCGCACATGACGACGTGCTTCGTACCGAAGCTGCGTTAACGGTCGAACCCTTGTGGTTGATGGACACTACTGCGAAATTTTTGCTGTTGCCATATTGGGCCGCGTCAACGAAGCAGCTGCCGCCAGGGAGTTCTGTCGCCCGGCGTAGGAGCGCCACGGCCCTGGCCTTCCTTCTTTCCACGTTGCGCTGGGGATGCATATTGCGTGGGGCGGGGGATATGATGATGTGGTCTTTCTGCTCTTTCGGAAGGCCCTGGTAGGAGTCTTTGACTTTAGCCGCGGGGACGCCCATCTCTGTTAGGAGTCGTCTGCCCGCCGTGTTGCCGGAGAGTCTGAGAATCTGTGCCCTTTCTTGTGCTTCTGCAATTTCTTCTAGTGTATTATGAATACCCAACTGCAGAAGTCGGTCGGTGCGTGTGTAGTTTGGTAGTCCGAGCGCGCTCTTGATCCCCCTCCTTATCATGGCATTTAGTTTCTCTCGCTCGGCCCTCTTCCAGACGTGCATGGCCGCTACGTACGTGAAATGGCATAACAAGAAAGCGTGGACTAGCCTTATCAGATTCTCTTCACTCAGGCCTCTCCTTCTGTTAGCTACCCGCTTGATTAGACCGATGACGCTATCCGTCTTCTTTGCTAGTTTGTGAATGGTGATGCTATTTGTGCCCGCCCCTTCGAGTGTCATTCCCAAGATTCTAATGGACGCGACTTTGGGAATCGGATCTCCGCACTTGATGTAGAGATTAATGTCGATTTCGGTGGGGGGTTTCCAGTTCTGTGGCTTGCGGCCCTTTCTAGTGGGGCTGTAGAGAAGGAGTTCCGATTTCTTTGGGGAGCACCGGAGTCCCGTGTCCGTTAGAAAGCGCTCTGTAGTGTCGACAGCTTCCTGGAGAGCGGCTTCGACTTGTCCGTCACTGCCTCCCGCGCACCAGACAGTGATGTCGTCCGCGTAGATCGTGTGACCGATGCCCTGGATCTTGCCTAGGTATCTCGAGAGGTCGACCATTGCGATGTTGAAGAGGAGCGGTGAGATGACTGACCCCTGGGGGGTGCCTCTTCCACTCAGCTCCATTTTCTCTGATTCCAAATCTCCAGCCTTGAGGATGGCGCATCGTTTGCTCAAGAAAGACTTGACGAAGGCATGGAAGGAGGAGCCCAGGTCGAGTTTGGAGATGGCGTCGAGAACGAACTCGTGACGGATGTTATCAAAGGCCTTCTCCAGGTCCAAACCAAGGATGGCTCTCGTGTCCCGAGTGCAGCGTTCCAGGATTTGGACCTTGATAAGCTTCATGGCGTCCTGGGTGGAGAGGCCTGGCCTGAAACCTATCATGTTGTGAGGGAAAAGGTCGTTGGTCTCGATATACTCGGCAATTCTGTTATGGATGGCGTGTTCGGCCACCTTCCCTACACATGACGTCAGTGAGATGGGGCGGAGGTTGTCCAAGCTCGGCGGTTTACCGGGCTTTGGGATGAGTATGACCTTCGCCACTTTCCATTGTTCCGGTACAATTCCCTCCTCCCAAATGCGATTTATCTCATTTGTGAGAAACTCGACTGATTCGTCCTCTAGGTTTCTGAGAGCCTTGCTGTTAATGTGATCAGGGCCGGGTGCTGACCTACCATTGAGGTCATGTAGGGCGCGGCGGATTTCACTGACTTGGAAAGGCTCGTCCAGCACGGAGTTCGGCTTCCCTTTGTATATTGGGTATGGCGCCTCATCGGACACAGTTTTGAGTGGCAGGTACTTCTTAGCTAGCGTCTCCAGCACTTCTGCTTCCGAAGACGACTTCTTGGCTTCGTGTAGCGCTTTAGCGAGGACACTTCTCTGGTTTGATTTGGTGCCCGAGTCGTCGAGCAAATGTTTCAGAAGATTCCACTTCCCTCCCGTGCGCATCTGCCCGTCGATTGAATTGCAAATTTCGTCCCATTGCTGCCTAGACAAGGCTTGGCAGTGCTCGTCTATCTGTTGCAATATATGAATCTGATGCAATATATTTTGTGGTAGTCCAAGTGAATTAAGAGTGATAATTAAATTTGCATGTGGAACACGGTCAAATGCCTTTGACAAGTCTAGAAATATTGCGTCAATCTGCAGGCGGTCATATATGGCACTGGCAAAGTCGTGTACAGTAGACAACAATTGTGTTGAGGTTGAATACTTCCTACAAAAGTCACACTGAAGGTCAACAAAAAAGTTATTCGTTTCTAGGTGGTTAGATATGTGATTAGCGATAATATGCTCTAAGAGGTTACAACATCTGCTTATGAGGGAAATAGGTCTGTAATTGTTAGGAAGAAGTTTATCACCTGATTTAAGCACCAGTATTACCGGTAGCCAGTCTTTTGGTACTGAGCTCTGTTTAGGGATGCATTAAAAATAATGTATAGGAATTCAGAAGTTAGTTCGAAGTAGCGTCGAAGAAAGTTGTTAGGCAAACCGTCGGCTCCAGGCGATTTTCTTACGTCAATATAAAGGCAGCATAGAAATAATTCTTTCGCGACTAATTGAAAAAGTCAGAAATTGATTATTAGGCATATAGTGTATATTATTCATCATTGGTGCTTAGAACTGAAGGTCGAGAGGGTATGACAGTTTCCTTTACAATTATGGCATCTTTTGTATCCAAGGTTTTGTGATCCAAAAAAAAAATGACAACAGATCTGTATACAGCAAGGCTTTGTGCGAGTGCATAGGGAGTCGAAACACGAGTAGACGTACGCACGCACGCACACACGCACGCACACGCACGCACACACGCACGCACACCACAGACACACACACACACAAGCGCGAGCGCACAGCACTTATTTGAGATTTTTATTAAGCGGAGTAGCTGACTGCTAGCGAATACGATAGAAGCCGAGAACGTATCATAGTTTCAGAGGCAGCATGAGCATACGTACGTATCACAGTTCGATTCCATTCTATCCGCCAGAAGCGTTTACTTCCTCATTACCGTGCAGCCGCGGATGCGCGAAGGTGAGCGCCATCCGGCAGGTCTGCAAGGAACCCCGCGGAGTGCGTGCTCCTATGTGATTGGTTCACCTATTCGGCAAGGGAACAGCCAGGCCGCAGCCACGGTCACAAAACCTAGCGACGTTCGCAAAGAAAACTTCGCTTTTTAAATTGCGACATGTGACGCTTATTGGCTCTAATGTTTATACTTCGTCTAAAGGTCAGACTTGGGGGTTCGTCGCCAAATGCTCCTCGCTAACCGAGACTGTTTTGTTGAAATGTAGGCGAGTACATCTCCGTGGCATATATTTTGCGCTTGATTTGTTGGGCTGGAAATCTTGACTGTGTACTTTCGTAATGACTAACGGACGTATTGGGTTGGCTTAGATTGTTTTGTCGGAAGTGTCTGAGTTAAACAGGCACGTACTCTGGCCTGGCTGCGCCCGGCTACGCTCACTGTCGAGTTTTGGCTGGCAGGATGGCAACCACTTGCGCTGTTTTCCGCAGCGCATCTGCTACTATGTGCAAGGAATATCTAAATTAGGCAAATATTTGTCAACGTATTTCGTTTTCCTTTGTTACAATTACCAAAGTGTCGAGCACAGCAGTCAGCATGCCTGCATAGGCCCACATCTGCCTAAATGAAAGTAAAGAGCTTATCTTCCATGGCGTAATTGCGGTCTTCTTCATCTGCGAGCAAGTTGCGAGTCTGCTTTGCAATCGGCATGACATGGAGCTGTGTCATCGCTTTCGACCTATGTCAACTCCGTGTCACTAATTAGGTATGGAAGTTTTAAACACTAATTAGGTATGCAAGCTTTAAACAGACAATGGCGTGGTGGCAACATTATGCGTTGATAACTTGGTAACTATTACAGAGGAAGGAAATCTGCTAAATTGTACAATGCCGTAGCATCCCAAATGGTAGCATTAGCGTCGGAACCTGTAACAAATACACTTAACTACTCAACGATCATGGAGAACACCAAGCCTGTAAAGCCACATTAGCATTGGCGAGCAAATTTTGCTAGACAGAATAAAACCATGCAGGCCTAAAGTCAAACAATATAAAAAGAAGAGGTAACACGCATACCGGAATTAGCTGAGCCGAATTACCAGAGTTGCAGAAGTATAACCAAAACACGACGTAAAAATCAAACGTATCAACAGCAAACGAATTTGAGTAAATAATCTGGCAGGCAATGAATGGCAATCAAAAGCAATGACAATATTCTAGCTTTGTCGCATCCTACCATTGCGCGTTATAGGCTGCATGCTTGCTAATAATTGAGGCAAGTAAAGATTTCGCAAGTCCATTTTAAGTTAAGAAAGTGTCGTACGCGATAAACATCTTTATTGCAAGGTACATTCTATTTTACTACGTAAAACATTCTTCACAGTGTTACTTCAAAAGAACAGGAGCTCTCGGCTTTTGATGTTTAGGGAGCTTTCCATACAATAAGAACCTTAGTCCCAGACGCGCGAATCGGCGTCAGCGCGCTCCCTGCTGTTGCAAACAAGTGATTATCTGCCGACAATGTTTTGTGAATGTAAGAATGGATAAAGGACATGCACTACGGTATTCTAGCCTCCTTGTTAAAGCAGAAAGCCGCTTATTCAGCTGCCCTGTGAGCGCATAGCTTTTTGCAGTTAACGAGGTCTCAAGATCGATGGCTCAACATGTCCTCGCTTCCCTAACTAGCACCATGAGAGACGGAGGAGCTTTCCTAACCAGCACTCCTAGTTATTCTATGGCACCGCCTGACGCAATCACTCTGCGCGAGCGCTATATCCTCTGGAAAGCCTTTTTTTCCCGTGCAAGACATAAGATCGGGCGCAAGGGACGATTGTAAAGAAGAAGGAAAAGGCGACACGTAACAAAAGGTATGAGGCTATAGACAGATGAAATAGATACAATAAAAACAAGAGGGACTGGGAGTTATAGTCAGCCAGCGTTTTCGAGAGACGCGATGCACATAAGGCAGAGAAGCTCCCTATTACTACGTAAGGGCGCGACACGTAAAATAAAATGGATAACTCTAGAGATACAGAAAATAACCTGAACTTTGGAATGTTGAATAAATCCCTATGCTGACAGCGCCAATCGCGTAAGGCCCTCCCAAAAAAGAAGCTACGAAACAAGACAAACATAGGAAAAAATGAAAAGTTAGTTAAGAGTGATCGTGGGAGGGATAATCTAGTTGTTAGGTTTCCAAACTTACAATATGTTGTTACCCGTTCTTCGATGCCCTTTTCGCCTTCACAGTCCCAACCAGTCACCTTTTCTGGTTTTGTAAAGGGTGCTTTGCCGCGTGCACATAAGTAGGACCATGAAGCTTTCTCAAGGGGAGAAAAAAAAAAAAAAGCGGGGACACAAGTGCGTTGCACGGAAGCAAAAACGGTCGCGCTAGCTGAAAAGGAAGAAGCCGAAGTGGGAATAGAAGCACTCGGGTTTCTGGAGGCAGGCTTCCGAAGTACCAGAAACCCAAGGTGCAGGCGCAGTGATGAACGTGGGAAACGATAAGTTCAATAATCGAATTGAATTGTGCTTGTAAAAGATAGCCAAGGAGTTTCGAAATAAGCTAGTTAGCGTGGATTCACGGCCATGAGAACGCAAAAAATACACATGAACTGAACTTATGAACATGAACTTATGAACTGGAGACAAGCGCTTGAAGTTCACTTCAAGTGAACTGCTCGCGAAAGGTCGCTCAGTCCGCGCAGCAATAAAATGATGCCATTACAGGAATAGCCCTTTGCGGGAGTGGGTTGCAGCCAGTAAGTGCTGTAATTTAGAATTTTTCATGTTTCAGCCTTCGTTGAAATTGTTGAATTCATAAATGCTGTAACAATGTCACCATTGGTGTCATGGTTGTCGTCGTCATGGTTGTTGTTGTGGCGATTATGGTCTTCGTCGTTGACGTCGTCATTTTTTGTGTATTGAAGATCGCTGACGGCAGCTTCTTTGATGAAGGTCTCGAGAATTCTTTCCTGGTCCGAGTTTGACCCAGCCCGAACAAAAGCGTCAGCCGCCTTATTGCCCGCTAAGCCTACAAGCCAAGGACACTTTTGAATCGTCGTCACACGCGAATGATGAAATCACAAAACTCGGGTACTTAGTAACTCGGGTTTGACGACGTGTGCGCATTGGGGAGGGATGTCTTGAATGTGAACTCGGATGTGCAGAACTGTGTGCACTCTAGCTTGTTAGTAAAGTAAGTTCACCTCTCCAGCGATTGCATAGGCGAACTCGTTTCACATTTAATTAAACGGAAATGGCACGCGTCAGGTGACATCGTGTGAGGGTCACGTTCATCTTTCTCGTGTCCTCTTAATTCTTTGACCTGGCGACCAATAACAATTAGCGGCAGAATTCTCACAGCTTTTTTTTTTTGTAAGTGTTCATTTCGATTGGCCGGCCGTGTTCGCTAATATTATGCATGAGATCACAATTGGCTGAAAGTGCTCTTACGAGCACTTCGTGGCGTAAGAACTTCTGTTGCGAACGCGGACTCTGCAGAAAACGTTCGTTGATCTTCCACATTCAGTAATGAGACGAAGCACGAAATATATATTTATTGCATCAACATTAACATACACGTAATCTTTTGAGTGACTATGTGATACAAGTGTCTTGATTATCACACAGTTTGTCGTTTCCAACATCCACTGTTGAACGTGCTAAAGAAGCGCCAAATTGAGGCGACAGGAATGGGAAGTCTATAATCGATAGTTTCTGTAGCTTTAACATGCAATGTGATCGAACACTGAGGACGTTGAAAGGTGATTGAGAAGACACAGCTTACGAGAAGCAAATTAGGCAGTATTCTCGTTTAAGCACTTTTCGGGATACTCCTTCCAACAGGGAGCATTCAGTTGACGTCACGCACACCATTTTTTGTTGTCATATCCACAGCTTCCACGTTGCTGCTACTGATAAGCCAATCGAAATACCGCGCAGTGTTTCACCGCGCTGGCTGTAAGACGCCTCGATGACGTCAGTGCATACCCGCTATTATTTTATGTGACGTGAAGAGCGTGGCTGCACAACGGTATGGTGGCCTCGATGACGTCACTGCATGCCCTATATTTTGTGATGTGACGTGAAGAGCGACGACGTCACTAGGGAGCAAAAGGCGTCTCGCCCGCTAGGCTTGACCAATCAGCGTCCGCTGAAAGTGGCATCCCGAAAAGTTGTCGTCTGAGAATACCGCTCCTGGACACGGCGTCACACATGCTGTCTCTCCTGGACTCATCACGTTTGTAGATGAAGACAGAAAAAAAATGAACAAGGTGACACGAGTAGATTGAAATGCAGGTCACGTTGTGCGCGACAGTGGGCTCTCATATGGAGTGTGCGCATTCGGAGAAGAAGAATGCGCGTTTGTCGAACACATTCACTTGGCGCGCACACTGCACGTTTAGTACGCAAGTTTTACAATACAATGTCGACCTCGAAAGAGGAGTCCTTTGGAAATTTCACATATGTGTCATCAGTTCTGAGGCGGAACGCAAGGGGATCCCTTGCCGGACCCCATGTTGAGGCTATCTATCTTGCTTCCACAAGATTTCAGGCCACGTCTACACATCGGAATACAATGAAGTCGTATATGACATTAAAAAGAATTAATCTACCTTTGTAGTGAAGCCAAGGAGGGGTAGATCTAAGGATATACAGTCTTAAGCACCAGCAATCCAATTAATGTCTGTTATCTAGTGTTCTTGTTCTTTCTTTTACCTCGTTACTCGCTGTGTTCAGCTGGACTTTTCTCCCCTACCGTATGCGATGGAGTGTAATGCATGCATGCATGTTGGCAAACTACTGTGTTTTTCAACACAGAGCTTTCTCTCTTATGAGAGTATGAATGGTCGAAAACAAGTTACAGAGAAAAGGTTTACCCACGTATTAAGAATCTACTCAGTATTTCGCAACAAAACCTCGAATGAGCCTTGTTCTTCTTCTTTATCAAACCATCTTTCTGTGCGCCAGTTCGAGTGACATTCGAGGAGTGAAAATTCAAATAGTTTGTCACTGGACTCGGTTACTACGTGGTTGGCGTCTAAGCGGCTGATGCGAACCCGTGCGAACCCAAAGCGATTGTTGTCCCCCTTGTGTCACTTATCAACGCTACTAACAAGACGTAAAAGCCACACTCCCTTTATGCGCGCCATCTAGGGTGTAATTTCATCCCGCAACAAGCGATCATCATCAATCCTGCGTGAAACTCCTTTCTTTCACGCTGTGCGCCTTAATATCTGGAACGTCATGACCTTTTAGGCATAGATGGCGTTCGTGACAAGCAAACACCTTCCGCGCCGCAATCAACTAGCTGCAAACAGGATTTATGACGATAATCGTTTGTGTGGGCAAAATTACACCCTCAAGGGTTTTCAGCGCAGTTTTCACTTGATGCGGTTGCCCCCCACTACGTACGCTTCGTGCTTGTATAGTAGCCGCGTGTTTCGGGCCTTTGTATGCAACGCTCCTTACACAATAGCCACTTCTGTTTTCGAACTTTTCGGTGGGCTTAGCGCAAAGGCTACACTTTTTATGTCCTATACACTCACGTTATCACCAGGGCAATGTGATTCCCGTGTTGTTTTCATACAGACACATTTCTTTTCCTTAACGATCGAGCACAACAACGGGCTGTATGGCCCCACAGGCAATTTCTGCCTTATCTGTTCCATTGTGTCTCGCTCGATGCGCTGGCAGCAACCGTGAAATGGGGCCCAGGCCCCTCACGTTTCTTTTATGCAGGGTTACTAAAAAAATAGCGGACTAATGAAATTACCCGGTTTTCAATGTCTTGTGTTGCGGAAAGATTGCTTTTCTTCTTAGCTTGCTTCCTAAATTGTGATCACCCTAGCTCAATTTCTTAAGCCATCAATGTAGAGGACGCGACTTTAAAAAAAAACAGCGTCCACTTCCTTTATTTGATATGCAACTTTTGGCTCGGGATAATACATTGCAGTGGCTTCTTATGGTTGAAACGACGCGACACCATATGAAAAAACGAACGAAGTAGAAATTCCTGACAGGAATTCCTAATGAACAGCAAACTACAGGAGAAGAAATTCGTGCCCGGTCACTTCTTCGTAAGGTTTCGAGCCTTTTAAGCCATCAGAATAATAACATTCTGAACGATAACATTTGAACCAGCCAAGTGCAAAGTAGCTATAGATAACCGTTTCTGAATCAGGTTGTTCTTCCTATTTTGTTTGTAGTAGCTAATAACGCAACTAAAGTAAAACAACCTGTTACTCTTAGAACAACGTAAATATTTAGCAGGCTTCAAAACAATTTCAGGCCATCTCTAGCTTTATTGATTTATTCGCAGTTTCATTTGTGTTTCGCAATGCGCTTAACGCTACGTTGAGAATACAATTTGCGCTCTTTATCAGTGGAGCTTATTTCGCTTTTCGGTTGGTATCCATTCCCAAGGACAGGTGGCGCATGTTCTGGTCGACACAGGAAACGTAAGCGCAAGGTAAAGAGCCCCACGTGTGTATGCCTACTTATCACAATTTGTTCTTAGCGCTGTAACCTTTCGGTAATAAATTGTTTTTCGTTTCTTTTTTTTTTTTTTCATTTCCTGTAGTTTAAAAAAACTTACCTTTTCTTATCGCAGTGGGGACAAGTGGTTGAATTAACCTTCGAATGCCCGGAAACGCCGACGCACGCTAGCTTTAAATAACGTTAAAATAATTAGTTTCCTTTAATGTATGCTTGATGTAGCGCAGAGTTGAGTTGCACTCTCGTAAACAACGGAGGCAGGACTACACGTTTGGCATTTAAAAGGCTCAATTTTCCGAGCACTCGTTTTTTGCCAAATTTTCAGCTCGACAAGTATTCCGCGAATCCTACTATTCATAAGGCTTGCATTTTTTTGTAAAGAACACGTACGAATTGACTAAATGTGCTAAGAAGCAAGCGTGTCCTAATCGTTGCACGAAAGTGTCAATCATTAAGCTCTCTGTTGCCTAATAATTGTTAAAAGTGATCGCAATTCCTTCATTCTTGAAAGCATGGCGCCCTAACGGGAGCTTTACGGAGTTGAATGAAATATTTCCACGATCACTTGCATCTTCACTTCGTGTGGTGACCCACATTAGCAATTTCTATCACGCACGAAATGTGTTCAAAACGCAACCACACAACCACGAGAAAGCCCGCTTCCTTAATGAGCCCTTACATCCCAAGCGACTACTGGAAAAACTAAGTGCTTTCAGAGCACTGTAAAGAGTGTCCTTCTGTTTGCTCTGTTTTCTGCAGGACTGCCTGCAGGTATGATGGTCCTGTGCGTTCTCTTTAACAGGTCAAAAACAAGCACCACAAAGAGAACGTGGCTAACACACAATCTCGGCGCCAGAAGCCCCTCTAGTGCTTGTGCTTGCGGCATTCTCTTTGTGGTGTGCTAAACAACGTACAGTAAAGTTCACCAACTTTGCCAGCAACGAGTCCTTTCAAATGACGGTCCTGTCAGACAGGACCACTCACTCCACACAACGTTCACAGTATGTCATTTGACACCTTGGACAGTTTCGCGACACACGCGGCCGAGCTCTCCTTCCTCGACCTCTCGGCATCGTCCATGAGGCGCGATCGCGCCTTGCACGACGAGCCTCCCACGTGCGACGCCTTGCGGCCGCAGCAGATCACCTTGCGGAAGCTCTTGCGGAAGTTGTCCGAGAGGAACGCGTACAGGAACGGATTCACGCACGAGTTGGTGTAGGCGAGGATCTGCGACGCGATCTGGACGACGATGCCGCGGCGCGTTCATCGTCCTCCCGTACAGGTCGACGCTCTTGAGCACCAGCACCACCTGCACCGGACACCAGCACAGCGCGAACACCACCACGACGACCACGACGAGGCGGGTGACGCGCTTCTTGGAGCGCATGCTCTCGGCGCTGATCCGGCCTCCGGGAGCGGCGGCGAGCCACAGCCTCTTGAGCATCAGGAGGTACAGCACGAACACGATGGCCAAGGGGACGACGAACGAAGACATGAAGAAGGATATCTGGAAGGCGACGATGTTGTACCCCATGTCGGTACGGAAGGTGCAGGCCGAGTAGGAGTCCTCGACGAGTACGACCCCGTGAGCGAAGAGCGCCGGAACGCAGGCGGCTAGGATGACGACCCAGGTGAAGAGTATGGCCAGATTGGCATTTCGCTCGGTCCTTATGGACATGGACGTGATAGGGTGGACGACTGCGAGGAACCGGTCCAGGGACATGAGGACCAGCGTGTAGATGCTCGCGTACGCACACACGATGACGAGGTACTGGACGATCCGGCACCAGGCGTCGCCGAACGGCCAGTAGTTGAGGGTGTAGTCCCAACCGGTGAAGGGGACGCAGAAGACGATGAAGAGCAGGTCGGCCATGGCGAGGTTGATTATGAGATTGTTTGTGGTCGATCGCATTTGCGGGTCGCAGACAACGACGAGTACCACGAGAGCGTTGCCGAAGAACCCGATCACGGCGATGGCGCCGAAAAGTATGGGTACGGCGATGGCAAGAACTTCTTCCACCGTCTTAGTGTCTCCGTCACTGTCGTACTCGGCGTGTTCCTGGTGGTTCAGCAACGTCGAGCTAGATAAGTTTTCGCTCACTCCTGCCTGACACGGTCCAGCAGTTCCATTGCAAGGTGCTGCGGTGAGGATGCCTAGTAACGTCTTCTGCGCCAGTAGCGTCAGAAATGACGTCAGCGCCGCCAGTGGATTAGCTGGCAGTTTGGGAGCGGAAGGATTTAGGAGGACGTTGTCGCTACCGTTCAGCGCATGGGGCGGGGTCGTTGACCGCAGAATTGTGACCGCTTCATCCATGATCATTAAATATCCAGGCGATCTCCTTTTTTCTCCCTTCGTTAGGCCTTGTCGCTTTTATGGGCACCTTCCATGTGGCACCTAGTAAAAGACAAAAAAGGGGAGGGGGGATCAGCATCAATCACAAGATGAATCTTTAGTAATGTTTACAATGAGGTAGTCCTGGCGTCAGCCCTCAGCACAGTAACGTTCTACGCAACATATGCAGTGAAATGTAACTTCTGGAGCATTGTAACTTTACGTGGATAATTTCTTAGGTGGCAATATCCGGAAGACAAAAAAATTTTACAGCATTTATTAGGGCAGCTTAGTGGTCTTGTTGTTGACATAAAAGAGAATAGCCATGCAAAAGACTGAACGTTACAAATAAGATACGTGGACTTTGAAGCAACAGGACAGTATATTGTAAAGGATGGGGTTCAACACTCGGGCTGTGAGCGACGCCGCAGAGGGGATCTCCCGATTAACTTTGACCACCTCGTGATGTCTGATGTTCTCTCAATCAGTTGCAATGCATCTTACTTGCAAAGGAATCCGGCCAACCTTATAGCCAATTGAAGCTATGACCTCGTGCTAGGAATTATATCGTCGTAGGCACTTAGCCAGCAAGAAAGATGCGGCCGTAAAGTTTTCAGAATGATTTTCTCAAAATGTTGTCTGCTTTAGATCTATATCAAACTCCACACTTACTAGACACATTTATTTATTTATGGTTACCAAGGCTTCGTACAAGAACATTACAATATTTTTGTTTGCGCGGGGAGGGGGCGTTGAGGGAGGGGACAGTATATGTATTCGCAAGAAAATTCGGTCTGCCCCATGTGACACAGTGCATGGCGTCGGAAAAGTACCAATGAAAAATGGCATTCTTCTTAGTTTTCCTTATTATAAATAGCTTCAATATTACAAATCACCCTAACATTCTTCAGTAAAATCTACAAATGTTAATAGCCGTACATAGCATAACGAAACAAAATGCAAATATATTTATTTATTGAACTGGCTCTGAATGCGTGAAACGCAGTAAAAAATCAGCTAACACAGTACAAGTGGTAATTCAGCGCATCAAGGAAATCCGAATCACGTGAAGCTTGCACGGGAAATTCTTTAGACTGCGTTATCGTGCCAAATAAAAAATGAATTTTGGTAAAGATGTGTTCGTGCAGCTATGTCCTATATCTTTAACGGCTAACCATGCCATCATCATCACCATCATCAGCCTATACTTATGTCCACTGCAGGAGGAAGGCCTCTGCCTGTGATCTTCAATTACCCCTGTCTTGCGCTAGCTGATTCCAACGTGCGTCTGCAAATTTCCTAACTTCATCACCCCACCTAGTTTTCTGCCGTCCTCGACTGCGCTTCCCTTCTCTTGGTATCCATGCTGTAACTCTAATGGTCCGCCGGTTATCCAACCTATTTATTACATGCCATAGTGAAACACAATTCAAAGATAGAGATAATCATCTCGGTGAACCGAACTCTGGCTTAAATCCATGTCTCACAGGAAAAAATTAATTTCAAGAAAAGAACATTGTTTTGAAAGGTCCGACTACTTTAGCTGTATTTTTTATTTCAGCAACCCTATTTGGGCACCTGAGCCAGTATTCACAAAACTCTATTACCCAAGAATTATTCGTAAGAGAAAATTCCAGTCAATCACGATGCAGGACATATTAGCAAATGAGGCCAGCCAATGCCAAAGAGTACTTGCGAACGAACGGCTTTGTAAATTCAGCCGCTGTACTGTTTTTTTTTTTTAAACCAGTTTCTACAGTTGTGTACAGTCAACCACAAAATATTCTGGACCATAAAACCTCAGAAAAAACTTAATATCTCTGCAGCCTCACAACTAAGCCTGGGATTTGCTTTTCGAATATGCAGAGAACACTGTCGTGTACAGTTTTACTGGCTACTGCTACAGGCTGCTCTGGAATTTAACTTTTTCCTATATTCCGTGGGCCGTAAACTATTGTGCTTCACTGTACAATCTGAAGTACATACTGCTACACATGATTTTCTGAACTACACTTCGTTTCCTCGTAAGTCTCCAGAAATATTGAATCATTTCTGATGTTTTGCGCCTTCTTAGAACAGAATTTGTAACAAGCCATTTGTTGCGTTTTTTTTAATGGTTTAATTAAAGCTGTTCCGCAAAGCGACGAACGGACAGGACTTAAGCGAGAACACAAAGCGGGACACCTGAGCGCAAAGTCGTCTCTTCGTCGCTTCGCGCAACAATTAAATTATGGTAATTAATTATGGTAATTAAATAATTATGGTAATAGCCAGGCATGAATTTTTTGACAGGTAGTTTTTTGGTACGGACTATTTCCCTGCATTTCACCTGGATATCGCCGCGAAACTTTAATGTATAACGCTTCTATCCAACGATATCGACCAATCAGCAAAAAATTGACCCTAACAAAAATGAATACGCTCTTTCAGCTGTTTCCAGACAACGCGATTTCATGATACTGTGTCGCCAATAAGATCTCTTTTTTTTTTTCCTTTTCCTGCATGTCTCAGCTACCACTACTGGTCTTCCGCGTTTGCCGGAGAGCAGATAATAATTATTGGATTCTTCTTCGGCAGCCACGCATCACAGTCTAAGCAGTATCTACCATCGTTAAGACTTTGCAGACGTTATCGCAGACACATTTGTGCCGAGGGGAGTTCACCGCGCAAGTGTAGAACAAGCCTGTATAGCGTCACAGACATCACAGGCGTTACATTGGTGCATCTGTATCGCAAACTACATAGCCTTGAGGATGTGGAAGGTAAGCAGGCATTTTTCATGAGCTAGGAAATCAAAACTATGCTTCCGGGAGTCTATATAATTCAGCTTTCTCTCGCCAATGCAAGAAAATTACGTCCAAACGGTTCGTGGTATGCCCGAATGAGAACAGTTGTGAGCTTTACGCGTATCCGTAAGCGAAATCGGAGTTATCTTCTAGGCAAACCTTCCTGGTAATTGTGCTGTTGAATGTGATCTAACACAATGACAGTGTTTGTCAGCGTCAAACGCGACCAAGACGCCACACACAGCTGAACCTCAATGAACAGTAAAAGAATCTGCAGCTTGATTTCTCAACGAAAGCCATGCCAAGTCGTTGTAGTAATCCATGTGCCACCATCCATCGTTCCCTTTAAGGTGAAATACTGCAGCGAGAGATTTTCCTTGAGAAACTTTAGCCTGAAACTCTAAGCCCAAGGCCTTTCCTTGTTTGCTAGGTGCTTGAGGGAAAACCTAAACCAGCTTCAACCCAAATGTGTGTGTATCCACAACTTGTACAGTTGCTTTGTTTATCGTAATTATAGTTCCGTAAACTCGCTCACCCTTACTGACAATTTAACAACGGCTTTATAAGAGTGATGGGGAGTCAAAAGACAAAAATGTCAAATGAACGTGCGCGAATCGCGCGTCACGTCTGTGGTGCCTGGCCAGAGCTTTCGCGCAATGACAACCCAATGCATCCTTTGCCACTACTACTTGTACGCAGGAGACCATGAATGACTTTTGACAGCGTGTGTCACACATACTAAGCGCAAGGAAGTGGCCGAATTTCACTGACGTTCCTCGTTGCTGTTTATGCTGCTTTTGTTGTTGTTGTTGTTGTTGTTGTTGTTGTTGTTGTTGTTGTTGTTGTTGTTGTTGTTGTTGTTGTTGTTGTTGTTGTTGTTGTTGTTGTTGTTGTTGTTGTTGTTGTTGTTGTTGTTGTTGTTGTTGTTGTTGTTGTTGTTGTTGTTGTTGTTGTTGTTGTTGTTGTTGTTGTTGTTATTTCTTTGTGTAGAGGAGAGGCAGGGGGATTGGGGAGGAGATTGCGGGCAGGATTGGGTTTCAGTATGCCTCGCAACACCCATGCCGAAAAACGCGGGTATCACGACAACACGGATATTACTTTTTGGTTCCCTTACACGAAACTGTTCTTGCTTAAGGAAGCGCTAATTTAGGGTCACCTCAGAACACAAACAAGCGTCATTTACACGCGCGCCAAGAAAGCAAAAAGGAGGGGGTCGGGTATACAATGATTAGTCATTCATGAGGTAATAACGACAGCCGGGGCGCAGCGAAAGTAATAACAAAACACCGAGACAAACGAGACAAACTCGTTGAAGCTACTTGAAGCTACTACGACCACCCTGGAAAGC
The DNA here is from genome assembly GCF_013339745.2 of Dermacentor silvarum. Taxonomy (NCBI): domain Eukaryota; kingdom Metazoa; phylum Arthropoda; class Arachnida; order Ixodida; family Ixodidae; genus Dermacentor; species Dermacentor silvarum. The sequence continues at coordinate 48,203,847 of NC_051158.1, read as the reverse complement.
TTGGAGCGCTCCCTGAACGGCAGGTGCGAGAACAAGGGGATTAATGCGTAATAAAGCCAAACGAAGACGCGTCGCCCATTCTTGTCGGCAGTGACAAACGGTATCACCGTACACGGCCCGTGCTGTTGCTCGAGAACGCCGTGTTCAGCTATCCTACACGCATCACACACATATATAGAGCACATGAACCGCTACATTGTGTGCTCTGCATTATTTATCATAATGGTTACGATCACCGTTCTCCGAAATCAGGTCGCAGTCCCTGCACTGCATGCATGACTCCATATGCGTCTTCTTATCGCTCTAGCGTGAAGTAGACTGCATTATCCCTTATGGTTGCGCGCGCGCGCGCGTGTGTGTGTGTGTGTGTGTGTGTGTGTGTGTGTGTGTGTGTGTGTGTGTGTGTGTGTGTGTGTGTGTGTGTGTGTGTGTGTGTGTGTGTGTGTGTGTGTGTGTGTGTGTGTGTGTGTGTGTGTGTGTGTGTGTGTGTGTGTGTGTGTGTGTGTGGTATACGTGCGTATGTAGGTATGTGTGTGTGTGCGCGCGCGCGTGCGTGTGTGTGTGTTTATTGTGTGTGTGTGTGCATGTTTATTGCTCGAACGTGCGTCTTCTGCAATTTCGCTACAGCTATAAACCCGGAAGAAGCTGATAACTTATATTCTAACGGGTAGAAAAGGGGGGGGGGGGGGGAAGCAATGTCGTATAGGCCACAGAGAGAGAGATAAAACTTTATTTTATCCATGATGGGGTCTGGGAGCGGCGGGGGTTGGGAGACTAACCCCCAGGCCTCCCCTTCCTCAGACGGCGGCCAGCCCTTGTTTTCTGGCGGCGTCTTCGGCCATCCGGATGGCCCAGAGCTGCTCTTCTGCGTCCAAGCTGAGCAGCAAAGTCTCCCACTGCTCGGCCGTAGTTATGATGTGTGTAGTGTTAGTGCGGTGAGTGTTGGTGGGTGTAGCTTTCGGGCATGCCCAGATGATGTGATCGAGGTCAGCGCGGGCCTCGCAGGCTTTGCAGAGTGGGGAGTATGCATCGGGGTAAATTCGGTGGTATAGCACGGGGTTTGGGAAAGTTCGCGTCTGAAGTAGTCGCCAAGTGGTGGATTGAGATTTATTCAGTCTTTTGTGTGCTGGTGGGTAGCGTAATCGCTCTCTGCAGTAGTGGAGGAGGATTTCTCTGAATGTGGCCATGCGGTCGCGCGAGTGTCCGCGGTGCAGAACTAAGGGCTCATCAGGACTGGAAGATGCAGGAGACGGATGATGCGCCTGGTGTGCGAGAGCTCGGGCGGCATCGTGGGCGGCTTCGTTTCCAGCCAGACCCGAATGACCAGGGGCCCAGATGATCTGTACGCGGCGTTGCCTTGAGGCGGGAGTGTCGGAGAGTATTTTCTGTGCTTGGTGTGCTATGAGTCCTTTTGTGTAGTTGCGAATGACCGTTTTTGAATCGCTGATGATGTAGTGTGCATTGGTAGAGGCATAAGCCAAGGCGATGGCCGTTTCCTCTCCTTCTTCGGGTTGAGTGGTGAGTATTGATACGGCCGCGGCGAGGCGGTACTGCGAGCTCGCGACTACGGCGACCGCCATGGCGTTCTGGTGGGGGTATTCCGCGGTGTCTACGTAGGCTACATCTGCGGCATGGTCGTAGCGCTTTTGTAGATGTTTAGCTCTGTCTGCACGTCGCTCCTGATTGTGTTCTGGGTGCATATTACGAGGTATGGGCGATATAACTAACTGAGCGCGAATGTTTGGAGGTACGGGTACTTTTGGTCCGAATTGGGTGGTGTAGGTTATGCCTAGGGTGCGCAGAATGTGTCTGCCCGTGGTGGATTTGGCGAGTCGTTCATATTGGCTTATACGCTGAGCTTCAATAAGCTCGTCTATGATATTGTGAAGGCCGAGGGCATGCAGTTTCTCGTTAGATGTGGAAATTGGAAGCTGTAGGGCTTGCTTATAGGCCCTCTTAATCATGGTGTTGAGTTTGAGCTTGTCAGTCGCATTGAGGTGAAGGTACGGGGCGACGTAAGTGATCCTGCTAAGGGCGTAGGTGGTTACCAGACGAATGAGGTCGTTTTCTTTCATGCCGTGATGTCGATTTGCGATGCGTGCTATGAGGCGAGTTGTTTGGTGTACATGACTATCTAATTGCTTGAGCATCTCCGTGTTTCTGCCGTTTTGTTGGATGCGTAAGCCAAGGATACGGATGCTAGGCACTGTAGGTATGAGTTGCTGATGCACGTGGAGTTGTATCTCGGGGGGATGAGGGTCTGGGCGTCGACCTCCCCATGTAGGCCTGTATAGAAGGAGCTCCGATTTCTGTGGGGAGCAACCAAGGCCGCGTGGTTCTACGTATGCAACAACCTCGTTGATGGCTTGCTGCAGCGTGTCTTGGATGTCCCCGTCGCTGCCCCCGGTGACCCACAGGGTGATGTCGTCCGCGTAGAGGCTATGCTTGAGGTTGGGGATGCTAGCTAAGGCAGGCGGTAATCCGAGCAAGGCCACGTTAAACAGAAACGGGGACAGAACCGATCCTTGCGGCGTACCTTTGCTGCCAAGGTGAATAATTGGCGACTGCAGCCCTCCGATGGTGATGGTGGCAGTGCGACCGGTCAGGAAATCCTTGACGTAGTTATATGTTCGGTGTCCAACCTGGAGTTGTGCCAGTTGGGTCAGTATGGCCTCATGCGTGACGTTATCGAAAGCCTTAGTTAGGTCTAGCCCCAAGATGGCTCTGGTGTCCAGCCTCGAGCTTTTATCGCCATCGATAATTTGGTGTTTGAGCTGAATCATGATGTCCTGAGTAGAAAGTTTAGCGCGGAAGCCAACCATAGTATTGGGGAAGAGATCGTTGTCGTCCATATGTTTGTGTAAGCGTGTGAGAATGACGTGTTCCAGGACCTTTCCGACGCATGAAGTAAGTGAGATGGGGCGGAGGTTTTCGAGTAGGAGGCGCTTCCCGGGTTTGGGAATCATAATGATTTTGGCTTCTTTCCATTGTGGAGGGAGTTGTCCAGTTTGCCAGTACTCGTTAAAATAAGCCGTGAGGGCTGTTAGAGAATCGTCATCTAGGTTGCGAAGCATTTTATTAGTAATGCCATCAGGTCCCGGGGCCGAGTTAGGGCGGAGTGCGAGGATGGCTACACGTACTTCTGCTAAATGTATGGGCGCGTCCAGATGGTCATTAGCGGTGCCATTGTATGCTGGAGCGGGTGTAGTAGGTTGAGGTCCTACGTAGCGGTCTATCAGCTCTTGAAGAATTTGTGCGTCCGTGCCCGGATGGGTGTGAATAATCTTTTACAAGTTGTGCTGTTGTGTGTTCTTGCTGTTGGCCGGATCGAGGAGGCAACGAAGGATATTCCCCGTTTTGGGTAGGTTTGGTTGCCGCTCCATGCTGTCGCATGTACTGTGCCAATTTTGACGAGTAAGTTGTTGTGCATAGTCTTCGATATGAAGGGCGAGCGTGGCAATGCGTTTTCTGAGCGTACGGTTGAGCTTGTTGCGTTGGTATCTGCGCTGCAGACTGGCGAGGGCTTCCCACATATGCAGTAACTTGCTATCTGCCTCCTGCAGATTGGCTTCCTCTGGCACCGATTTAGTTGCTTCGCTCACACCTTGCAGCAAGGATGCGACCCAATCTTCCAATTCTTCAAATTCTTTCTGCATGATCAAAACATATAGGCCACAGAGCGTCCATCACGGCAAACCAAGTCCATGTTTCTTTTTAGCTGAAGAATTCTGAGCCCTACATTTTAAGCGAAGCTTTATAGGCTCACAAGTGTCGGCGGCGGCGGCGGTGGTGGTGGTGTCACGCTGAAAAGTGGGCCGATCCTGGCGATAGTGCAGAAAGGGTCCGAGCTCAATGACACATACCAGGGACAAAAAAGAAAAAGAGAAAAAGGGTGCGAGAGAAAGAAATAGAGAGAGACAGAAAAAAATGTGGTTGATCCCTCTTATATAGGAATCGGTATAGAACACGAAAGTGAAACGTGTCTTCACAGAAGTAGTGTAATGTTTATTGCACATTGATATATAATGTCTATTGGTGTTTTGTGGCTAAAGCGCCCTTAGGCGTTGATGCACCCACGCTGACGCCTGGTGGCACGTCTCCTCCATCACGACTACCAACGTCGATGACCATGAGCAACCGTCGTGCATATGGAAGCTGCACTACGCTGCACACGCTAGCACAACGCGAAAGACGAAGCACGTAACTGACACACTAATACAACGCGCAAGACAAAGCACGTAACTGAATCGTCACCGAGTCAAATCAGCGCGTACAGCGCGTCGTAATTGCAGCCTCCGCGATCAACTTCAGAAACATTTTCAGAGCTAATTGCGGAGGCCACGCTCCGCTGTGCCGAGTACGGTGAACGCCGCCACCTAGGTGGCGTTGGTAGTGCTTCTTGATGCCAGCGTCCCTTCGAATGCTGGCATCGAGGCGTCGTAGTGCTGAGACCACCGAAGCGTTCACTGTCGGTGCGCGTTAGTGTCATAATGCAGTACTTCTCTTTTCTGCTCGTAGGCGGCGGCACCGCCCCGAGCAAGAGCGCGGGTACACGGAGGAGTGTTAGATATATAAGGCGCGTCTGTGTAGCTCTCTGCAAATGCGTTTGTGGCGCAATGGGTTAAACGCTCGGCGATCTATCGTCGCGGAGCGAGAGGTCGTGGGTTCGATTTCCAAATTTTGCATGTTTGTGGAACTTTTTCTTCTGGTTTCTTTCTTTGTATTATGTTCGTGTACATTGTAAGAACGTCATTCCGTATTTCCGTATGACGTATTTCCGTGACGGAAATACGTCAGTGAAGTCTTGGTGGACCCCGGCATAAAACACTTTCGTGTTAAAAAAGCAAATCACCAAGAATGTTAGAGAAAGAAAGAGAGAGAGAGAGTAAGAAAGAAAGAGAGAGAGAGAAGAGAGAGAGAGACAAAGAAAGAAAATCACCACAAAGGTCATAGAACGAGAGAAAGAGAGAGAGAGAAAGGAAGAAAGAGAGGGAGAAAGCGAGAAAGAAGGAACAGGAAAGAGAGAAAGGGAGAGAGAAAGATAGAGAGAGAAAGGAGAGAGAGAAAATCCCCACGAAGGTCAGATGCACACACGACAAGCTTCGCTTACCTCCCCCCCCCCCCCCCTTTTTTCTCGACAGGGGAAAGGCTGGTGAGTTTTTGCTTGCTGCTCGCCTTCAGTATAGTATTTCACGATTAATAACAGCCGCAGTTTACGATCTTCGTTATTTTCTTTATGCTCACGCTGATTCAAGGCAGGTGACGACAGCAATAGCTATGACTTAAATTAAGTAGGTAATAGCGACAACATGCATAAAAACAGCGTATTATTCCAGAAACAGCTCTTCTTCTCAATATTATGTAAGACACACACACACACACACACACACACAGGAAACCAAATAGAAGCAGAATTCAGTGATTCTTTGACAACTTTTGCGATGACAGCAGCATTTTGCCGCAGTGAAGACCGCCATCTTGTTTTCACTTGCTCCTGAAATAATTGCCATCACCCCCTACGGGATAATGAGTAAGAAGCCAGCAGTTACGTCGGGGTTATTCGGGAAGGGGAGACTAATCCCGACAATTTGAAGTACCAATAAAATCAAACGTTTGAAACACTCTTTATAGATACTTATCAATTCTGTAATACCAGCGAAAGAATTAATGTTCGATGAATAACTGAGGCTTTACCTTCTTTGTCAACTTAGTGGCTTTCTTTATGGTACAGTGATACGAACTGTGGTAATCGAAATATATGCGCATACTTTTTTCCGAGGTCTGCAATGGTGACACAAAAACAGACATAGCTAAACATGTCAAATAGTATGGGAGCAGAGAACCGAAAAGGAGGGGGGGGGGGGGGGCATAAGAACGTGAGATTTCGCATACTGAGCTCAGAATGGGCCATCACGGACGTGAAAAGAAAAAAAGAAGAGAAAAAGTAGCTCAAGCTTAGCACAAAGTTCGACGCACAAAGCACAACTCAGGTCCGTTGCCGCAAGGCCACCCTCCGTTTGAGCAGCAAAGACACGGCACAGTTTGCCGCTGGGAGCCGTAAGATCGGTGAAGAAAAATTTATGCATTACGCTGCCCCGAGGAAGCTCTTTTTATTGATATTTATTTATTCATTTATTTATCAGTCGCTGGTGTTGGGGCTTTCGTACATTTGTTATGTGTTTTACGTATTCAAGTTGGTGTGTAAAGCCAGAGTAACGCGACATCGGGGTTTATGGCACGATAACTACAATTTATGGCAGCCTTTTCTTTTTGATCTTTATTTTTGTATTTTCCACGCAAGCTACAAGACGGGATTCGGGAAAGATGCCGCGGGTGTGTCATCAAGTGTAGTGCTCGAGGAAAGAAGGGTCACGTGTTGTGCAATCTGCACGAAAGCAGGCCGGCGATAGCAGAAGGAACAAGCTTGTTCATGCAGTATCTCCACACGGCCCCCGAGATTCGCCTAATGAAGGTAATTATGATGATGATAATGATGTCTGATGATGATGGTTACCCCCTACGAAACTGAGCTGTAGCCCATGGTACCAAGCTCGCCCTTGAAAACTTTCTAGCGCATTTAAATCCTTAAATTTGGGGTGGGCGAGTATTGGAAGCTTCGAATTCGAATCGAGTATTACGCAGTAACACTTCGTATTTGTATTCGACAATGAATTATTCGGTATTTTCGAATATCGAAACTAACCGGATATTTCGCAACAACCTACTGTGAAAGCCTGTTTACTGTTTTCAGTCTGCTACTGTTTCTGTCTGGAGTGTCTATATAATTGCAATAGCAACGATATTAAACGCAGCTGTAAGTCTGTGCTCATTTGTGCGCTCTTTTCCTTCTACAGCGTCTTTTCACGCAGTTTTTATCAGTGCATTCGTTCCCACTTTTCTACTTATCGGCAATGTTCACCATGTCACGTTTGGAACGTCTTGAAAAAAAAATAGACAATAGCTTTTGATGTCTGAGTGTGCTTCATGTGCGCCTTTAATCTGCGCCTCGCCTTTCTTCGCCGTCCTCACGTACTTAGTAGAGCAAGGACCCAACTAGCCCAGACCGAAGTTTTTATCGTAATTAGTGATTGCAAACACTGCGTGTGTCACAGCATACAGTACTTAAACAGCGTTGGGTATCGATTTCGTCGGTCGCTGCCTTAGAACAATCGACTTCACGCGAAGAGAATCGATAGTAAATCACCAGAAGCACAATGCCGTGGCGGAGAGTGTTTGGCAAAGTTAGCATGACTCGCACACTGCGCCTGAAAAATTGACAGCCCATTATTAACCAGAAATGCCAATGTGGCTGTGTTGCTTCGCTATTCGTATCTATCTACTATGTCCTTTGTCTACTCTTTACATGCGTTTATATTTATTTTTCCACCTCCAACAGGGTATTGACTGTCCTATTCTTTATCTCGAGCCTAGTGATATCGATCGCCTTGTTTATTCAGCTGATACATCACGAGAGGAAGACCTAGACAAGAAATCGATTGGTCACACTTCATTCGCAGCTTTCGACGTCAGCGAGAAAGCCATCCTTCTTTCTGTTTATCTGTGTTTCTAAATACAAAGATGAAGAATTGCTGCTACAACTCTGTGCCATTGAATAAATCAATATTATGTTGATTATTACCAAAACATTAGCAAAATGTGGTGTTCTATTCCCAGAACGTTTGTTACGTAAGGTAGAAAATTATAAACAAAAGTTCCAAAGGTTAAACTTCCGGAAGAGAAAGAGAGATAAGGAAGAAGGAGTGACGGCGTGCGCATACTCGCAGATGGATGCTCACTCACGGGTACAGTCACAACCGCTCGTATGACCCAGTTGCCTGCAAGAAGGGCATTAACTCTTTGGTGGTCTCATGCGTACGAGATGTCCCTGGCCAAGTTCCCAAGGTCCTAACTTCCGAGAACGGTGTGCCATGCAAACATATGCGGCTGAGCATATTGTTGATTTTCGAGAAATGGGCAATAGAGAGAACGTCCGAGTGCTTACGGTGCTCGTGCCAATGGCAACATTAATTGCTTGCTTAGGCTTTTATTTGTGTTCGTGATTTATCTACCAAGTGTGGTGACTGTAATAAACAAGATCGCACTTCCTGGGCCTTCAGACTATTCTTGCATGCTTGTAACTGGAGTTATTGTTTGTGTGTTTACTGCTATTTCCTTATTGCTTTTCGTGATTTTTTTGTTCTTAGTAGTATAATCAAGATCTTTTAAATGTTCAGCCAGAAATGTGGTATAGGTGTTGTAACATCCTAAATTACCCTATGCATTGATGTTTGTGTATTTAGCTCTCATGTTCGCCACTTAAATTATTTCCGCCTTTACATGTATTTGTTGATTATACTGTATTTCCTTGTTATAATATCGTCCACATGCGGTCAGCGTGTGAAGCAAACATTTTCTTACGGAGCATTTGGACAGGACCTTACCCGCAAAAGAGAGACGAAGAAGTGAGATTTTCTACTTTAGATGTGACATGTGTACCATCCTGCGCGTATGCCACTTACTTTCACTTTAAATAGGTGTATATACGCTTGTGTCGTGCGCTTCGTCTTCGTAACATTTGGTGGACGTGCAGGGTGACAACTCTGAACGGAGCTTCGTAGTGGCCGCGGCTTCGGTTCCTCACCAATGTCAAAGAGACTGCTCCTGATTCGGCATCGCTAACGTCCGCTGCGTCGACTCTCATATTCACGCATCCGCGTGATCCAGGAACCTTCTGCGGCACCAATTGTGTCGACATCGACGACTGGCTGTAGGTGTATGAGGGGGTGAGCAGGCAATATTTACTTGGCGGGAACAGCACCCGAGTGTGGTTTCTCAACCGCGAAGAATTCCGTGACTGTGCGACCTGCAAGTAGAAGGTGCGAAATATCTTCGGAGAACCTTTGGATTCCAAGGTCGACTGGAATAAATAAGTGGCAGCGCGAGTTCAAACACCCACCGAAGTTTACGTCGCCTATATACAAGAGGTGCTGGCAATCTGTCGCAAGGCCGACGCCAAAGTTCCAGAGTCTTACATAGTCGGGCATGTCTTAAAAGGCCTCGCCGACGACGCCTTCAATATGCTGATTTGTGAGAGCTATACTTTAGTTAATGACATCATCACAGAGGGCAAGAGTTTCCGGCAGGCGTAAAGACATCGCATCAACCAGTCATATGCATGGCTTCCAAATACAGCTGCAACATCGTCTTGTGAAGACCAGCCGTATTCCCCACCGCAGTAGCAGCCTTCGGAGCAGCTTGACGAAGATTTCGCACCGTGAAGTAGAAGCCATGTGTACCGCGGCTCTGTACCCACCTGTCAACGATAGATGCGCTCCTATGGTTCCCCTTGTTCAGGCTATGGTGCGACAAGACTTAGCCAATGTCGGCTTTCAGTCAGTTTGCACCATGGCCAGTTCCCGGCAAGCCGAACATCCTTCGCTCGTGCATACCCAAAATCAATGGTTCCTTCAACGTTCTCCTAACATGGCAGCGCGGCGGATGGCCGACCTATTTCAGTTGGCTTCAGCTGTGGCCGCGTTGGTCGCAGCTGTCGATACTGTCGCAGCCGCTGGCCATCGACGCCGTTCTCAAACAGCCCGCGTCCTGACGGCAGTTCTCGCCGTTTACCATATAGGCTCGTGTAAGGGCCGCAATTTTATTTCCCGATTTTTGTAAACTGCGGCCCTTACACGGACCAAACCTCCTCGTCAAAATAGCGCCGGCAGCAGCCTTCACTTGTCCACACACCCTATCCCCGGATGTACTATTGCATCAGGGGACAACGCGTAGCTCTCGCCATTTAGTAGCGGTACGTGGAAGTATGCAGCGAGCGAAAATTATCTGATGCTCGTGCGGCATCGGTGCACCGAGCACGATGTTTCTCTATTGAAATATTTTTTTCCAAATTTTGTGCTGCCAAGTTGGGGGTGTGGCCCTTACACGGGTGCGGCCCTTACACGAGTCTATACGGTACAGCCGCAAGCCGAGCCTTACAGACGTGTCAACCGATGTATGAGTACATGACGCCCTCGTTCACCATCGCCGAACAGACACGAGTCCCCTTCGCCGAAAAGTTGTTCTCTGCAAATCTTGCACCCTAGTGCCCATACGGCCGCAACAGAATGCACAAGACGTTTCACGTTCCCCACTGTAGCTGCGTCCCAGATGCAGTCGACCCATTTGTTTTATTTTATTGTGATAGCAATTATATGGACACTTCAACCAGATTTCTGCCGTCGCCGTGAGGTTCCGTATAAAGTCGAAGGGTGATAAAATCGTCGCCGCGCGCTGTATGCGCGAGTGAAAGCGCGCGGGGGACGCGCGCTATCACGAAGAGCAAACGCACGGCGGAAAGCAAACGCGACCGTCGCGCGAAAGGCCGTGGGGGTACGGGAGGGAGAGAGGCGGGGCGACGCTGTGCTGCGACACCAAATGCTTATCTTGCAACAGGCCACAAGGCCACTCAATCTCCCACGCGAACGCAAGAAAGCGGGAAGGCAGCGCGGGAGGGAGGGGGGGGGGGCAGCAGCTTCTAGTCTACCAACTGCATTTGTACTTTGCCCCGCTGTGGCGGTCGCCCGCACCTGTCTCTTAAAAGCGATCTCCACACGGCTCTGACCTTTGCATGCGCCGTGCATTCGCCGCTCAGTCTCCGTTGAAGCGATAGACCGCACGAACCTTCGCCCGCTGCGGCGGCTGCGCTTGCTGCCAGCGTTCTGACAGTCGTTGTCTGCGGTCATTCAGTGTGATCTATTCATGTTTGCTTGTGGGCGCTGACACCACGCTTGTTATTCAGTCAGTAAGCAAATGTGTCCAAGTTTATGCAGCCGATAAAACTACTATCCCTACTCCGAATAGCTCTCTACTAATTTGCTTTCGCAATTGATGCTTCGCTTTTCGGCCGAAGCTGCGACATTTTTTTGATACGGGCATACTTTACTGTTGAATTTCTTGCAACACGTTGCTTGATCATCCTATTAAATTGACTACGTAAGCGCCTGTGCACACATTTTTGCAGTCAAACACGAACAAAAGCTGCAACGCCACTAAGCTATTGGATACCATACGCGACACATTAAATACATCGCTTGTTCGAGCGAGTTGCCAAATTTGGAAACATTTTTTTGCGCTGAAGAAAAATTAAATGCTCGAGTGGACGTACTGGATAGAAAAAAAGCGCGGTAATTCGTATTACTGACAGCGGAAAGTTTGATCGTGACGATGTTATGCAGATGTGAAGCGATTTGTCAAAACTCTGGCATGACAGGGCATAAATATTCCCTTTCGGACGAGACTGGGCGTTAGGAAATCTTTCTTTCTGCGTAGCAACGCAAAACAGTAACACTGCAAACTACATCCGAACTTTTATTTCAGTGCTAGCTATAACTATAAGTTTCGCAATGGGTGTTCAAATAAAGTGCATGAATAACTACCGCCCAAAGCTGAAAATTTATTCGATCGCCGCTAAAATGGAACTTTGATGCACGCGTCTGACAGCAAAAAAAAAATAACACAGTGATTCTTTTCCTTTGTATATCGATAAAGATCAGTAACATCAAAGGAAAAGCGAAGTTTTTTTTTTTTTGGTGCTGTGTTTTTTCTTTAGTAATTGACAGCTCATGCCGCCGCCGGTTCTTGCACAGAGTACGCTGACATGATTTATGACGCATAGCAGCCGATATTATTTATAATCGTGCCAAAGACTTCAAGAGCAGTCTTGTTTTAGCATTTTAACATCGAGTGTTTGCGTTGTTCCCGCTGCTTCCAAGCCGTTGCACTTCTGCTCCACATCTGCGGCACATCTTGTTTACTTTTCAGACATTTGTGCTTTTTTTTCACTCATGCCGTTAGAAATGAAAGAGACTGTTAACAAGTTTTGGGCAGAATAACCTCTACAAAACCATTGAGGCAAATTGCAGTAATTGACGTTTGAGCAATAATTTGAGGTGCCGCCGAAGCAATACTGTACTACATTTTGTGAATATCTCATGCGATGCAAGGTCCTCCGCAGCTATATATATATATATATATATATATATATATATATATATATATATATATGTGTGTGTGTGTGTGTGTGTGTGTGTGTGTGTGTGTGTGTGTGTGTGTGTGTGTGTGTGTGTGTGTGTGTGTGTGTGTGTGTGTGTGTGTGTGTGTGTGTGTGTGTGTGTGTTTCGGTCGATCGGACTGACCGAAACTGTTGGGTAAATAAAGCTATGATAACCGCGAAGTTGTGCTTTTCATTCGTATATATATATATATATATATATATATATATATATATATATATATATATATATATATGGCTGTTTTGCAACGTGTAGTTCGAAGGCATCTTTTCCTAACTTTGTACTGTGCAGAAAACAGGACTGCGATCCACTTTCGCAACCGAGTAAAGGCCACCGCGTGAAACGCATTTCACGTGTATTTTCATCGCGCGGACACCCCGGAATCTCTGTATAACTCAGAGATTCCTAATAAAAATTATTAGACGGAACTCTGACCCCAATGTCTACGGGAGCAGAATACATTGGAAGAATGGTTAGTAAGAGATTTTATACACTTCGTACATCTGGCTATAAACAGATTTTGTGACTTTGAAAGAAAATGGCCATGTTAAAGAAAATATCGCGTCATAAATGCAACGATTTTCAGTGATTACGCATGTTAGCAAAGTCGAATTGTCTTGTGTTTAGGAAAAAAAATGCACTGTTTAGAAATTCAGGCCCAGAACGGTAGGCAAAGCGTATAGTAAATAAAGCCACGACAACGCCTGAATGGCTGAGGCATAATCAATGTACTAACCATCATCTGCCGAATCATCCTGCCGGATGACCCTATTGCCTTGAAGTGTTCTCTACAGCAATGTTATTTGGAAACTGTGGCGTGTGTACATTTTGTTTGCAAGATGACTACCCTGCAATCTAGAAATAAGTGCCTTCCGCGCGTTTAGGGACCAAAAGTAGACCCACGTTGCATACTTGGGCAAATAACCAAAAAGAGAGAGCTTAAATGAGATAAACGGAAGAAGGACATCCAGTTTGATACACCGGAATGAAGAAGGCGTAAAGGGCAACAAATGTGGAAACAGTGTTTTGTTTTTTAATCTATGTGTTGGTTCTCACATACATGCCGGCGTAAATTAGTCTGACATGCGTTCCATGCTGTCGCTACCACTTCAAGCAAGTGGGCTTGGTGAACATGTGGTGATTTCACAATTGAAGCAACTGCCGGCAAGAATGTGAAGCTCACTTTCCGTTTTCGTCAAGAAATGAAATGTGCGTTGTCCCTTCCGAGGCTCCAATTGTTGCAGTGCTTTGTTCACCCATTTTTCGTTCATGCAAAACATTCGACGACGTCCATAGCGTCATAGTTCTTACATGACGAGATTATGTGGCCCAATACATTAACACAACAAAATTACGCAGGAACTCCTCTGGGAGTTGTCGAAGTATACGTAAGCACTGTGCCTTTTGCTCATCTCCAGGCAGCCTGGTGTCATTATCAATGTTACGAAACTTGATCCGACCAGTATAAGCCCTTATCAACCTTATCGAACTAGATCCGGCACTTATCAGCCCTAATAGGTTGTTATCAACCTTATCGCTATTGATCCAATCCTTATCAACCGTTATCTATTCGTTATTAACCTTATCGGACATGGTTCGACCGTTATCAACTCTTGTCAGTCCTCTTCAATATTATCGGACTTAATCCGGCCCTTATCAATCCTTATCGGTGCTTCTTCACCTTATCAGAATTCCTCTGACCATTATAGGACTTATCGCTCGTTATCACCTTATTCATCCGCGTCGAACCGTTATCAACCTTAATGAGATCTATATGACCCCTCATCACTCCTTATCATCCTTATGAACTCATTGACTGCTTATCTGTGGGTGTTGCGAGACGTGAAGCGCATGAACCCTCAGAGATCGGTTGCATTTCCGCTGGTGAAGGAGCGCCCCAATACCAGGCGCATCCCGTGACCTGCCGAACCGCATAGGGGATGTGTCGTGTTTGGCATTAAATATTCGCAAAATCGGATTTTTCATGATATCTACAATGCTCCAAGTCGTCTCTACTTGGGCTCCTATAGAGGTCGCTTTTATTTCACCATCATCATATCTTTCAACAAAGCTTTCAGAGAAACTGTGCTCCTTTGACATTTATTTTGTACCGACGGTATAACACATTCGTACGGCTCAGATATATTAACCTTTTGCAAGCAAGGGTGTTTAGCCTAGTGGGTAAGACACTTGGCGTCTGAGCGTTGGTTCGTAGGTTGGAGCCTCACCAAGACCAGCGTTCTTACTTTCGAGTTTATTTTGTTTTGTACATTAATTTATTTATATGGATTCGTCATACGCGACGGACAGACGCACTGGTTTTCTCGTTGGGTAGGCATAGAAATGCTTACGCATTTAAAACTGCATTACACTGCATAAGCGGCGTGTGGCAGGCCACAGAGCATCTACTTCCTCGAAAGATACGTTGCAGTGCTTTGATCGCTGCGGTTATGTATATTTACGATAAGTGGTGCTTTTCCACACAGGGAGTCCCTGTTCCCATTTACTGTCGCTAGAGGCGCTTCTTATCTACGGGCAACAGCTTCTACCCTGGTCGTTTTTGTCATCGTTGTCGTCATTGTTGTGGTTGATGATGATAGTGAAGGTGATTATTGCCGTGTCGTTGCTGCTGTTTTTGTTGATGATGGTGGTGCTCTTCTGGCTGATTATGATGCTGATTGTAATGGCAATTGCGTCGTCGTTGTTTTTGTTGTTGTTCAGAGAAAAGGACGCGCACCTTTTCCTAAGAGTATACTTAGAATAGAACGACAGCAGGCAAGAATAAAGATACGTCTACCTTCATATCCATGAAGGGAAGAAACGATATGCCGAAGAAAACAATTGTTGTCAGCACCCCCAGAGCACAGAGAGAGAAACGGATGACACGTTCTTCCGCCGTCATGAGAAGCAGCCTCGACCCTCGTCATTTCGTTCATAGATGATGACGTGCACGACTGAGATCCCGCTCTACGTCCCCGGAATGAATTATCAACTAGGCAGGCTGCTTCCCTGTTCTAAGAAATTACGCCCCAAAAAAAGAAGAGCAGCCCACGTTTCCTGCTGCCGCGTAGCTAAGTCACGTCAAGAACGGCTTCCTGACAGCCGTCGCCCTGTGAATTAGTCAGAATTCAGAGCACGGACACGCGCTCCCGGAGGCACAGGTTGTCTTCGTTTTGCGCGCCAAACCACCGCGGCGTCCACGAATAATGGCGCCGCGTAGGATGTCTGACAGAAGGAATGGTAACGCCGCAATGACGTTGTCCCCGCCTAAGTGCGCCATCAAAGTGACAGGGCCATTTGTCCCGACTCACTACCGTCCGAAAAGGCCTCCTTCTTCTTGGCGGTGGGTCACGTGCGTCGAACACAGAAGGGAGACGTCTAAAACGGCTGTAATACGAGTTGACGTTGTCTTCGCCTCTTCGGGTCCCTTGTTTTCTTGGTGTTTTTCTTTTTTTTTCGTTAGAGGTTTGATGGCTTAACGCAGCCATCTTAAACGAGGCTTGTTAGGTGGTTGGGAGGAGGGCCTCTTTCCGGATTTCTTGTCAAAGGCAGCGTCGTCGAGGGGTTTGTGAAAGCTCGGCGATGTTGCTGCTACTTTGCGAGAGATCGCTCTTACGTCGGCTTACAACACAGATATGCTATCGGCATTGGCGCACCCGAATGAATGCGTGGGCCGTAGACGAGACTTTTTTTTTTTGGGGGATTAGCGCGCGCAAGGCTGCACATTTTATGAAACCCGTATAGCTGGCGCTCGCTGACAAGCTGACGTGCTAATATTGGAGCAGCATGCTTCCTCGCGTATGTATTGATTCTCAGGCAAGCTGTCACGTTTAGCGTGGTTGAGACTCAGGCGCGGAGTTTCGGGGCTTGGATACAGTTGGAGAGGAGCTACGAATAGACGTCGGATAGCGCACTGAATTATTAGTTGGTATTGTTTTCATCGCTGTCGATTAGATTAAAATTAGCTTCCCTTTATAAGGGGATTGTCAGCGTTACGAGATACCTTGTGACAGCAGTGGAAGTATGACTCAGAAGTTGGTTATATCTGGTCTATTTACTTTTTGGATGTTCCTAATCATTTATTCACTTGTTCGTGCCTGGATTCTTGTGGATACCTGAGGTCATTTTGCATGTGCTCTTTCCCCTGCGGGGCTTAAACGTAATTTATTACAATGATGATGATGCTGATTATGACAATGACTACGTTAGGGAGCTTTCAATTTGTATTGTAAAACACCACAGAGCTGCATTAGAAGATGCCAGCGCGCGACGCTGACCACCGCAGAGTACACCTTGTGAATACATTCAAAAATAATAAAGAATTCTCTGTTGGGTCATTCAAAGGACAGCTTCACGTTCACTGTATTTAGGCGCAAACAGACACACGCAGGAAATTGAGACACAGCGGTCACACAGCCGAGTTTGTGTCAAGCTCTCCACCCCCGCCGACATTAGTGTGGTTCACCAATACAGCGAAAGCTGACACAATAGCGCTAATGGCAAAGACATGACGGCGACGACAAGTGCTCCACTGACAAGAACTGTACGATGAGAGTGACGACGACGACATTATGGCACACATGTCGCGCACACCCGGTATATAATAGCGAATGGAATGAAGTATAGGGGGCGTTCACGTGACGTAACAAGCGCCATATTGTTGCCCTATTCACAACTTCCACTGCGTTGCTGGAGGTAAGCTAATTAAGGCAACGGGCTGCTTTTCGTCACGCTCGCTGCGCGAAAATACGGCGGCCTCGACGACGTCATTACATAAGTCATTGCATTGCATTGCAGTCATTGCATTGCGTCATTGCATTGCTATTCACTTTTAAAAGCGAATAGCTTTCGTTGGCTGATTCAGCTATTTCTATGGTTGATCAGTATTCGATGGCTGGTCTATGGTCGGGGGTCGGACTGGGCATGGACAACGCTCGCTCTCTCTGGCTCTCGCTCTCACTCTCGTTGGGCCATTCGGTCGTTCGTTCGCTCGCTCACTATCTCTCCCTCTCGATCTGTATGTGTCTCGTTCGCTCGCTCGTTCGTTCGCTCTCTCGCTTGCTCGCTAGCTCTGTATAACTGTGCCCCTCCCACTCTTTATCTCTCTTTTGCTCGCTCTTTCATTCGTTCGCTCTCTCACTCGCTGTCTCACTCTATATATCTCCCTCTCGGTATTTTCTTTCGCTCGCTCGTTCATTCGTTCGCTCTCTCACTCGCTGGATGACTCTCCATCTCTCCCTCTAGCTCATTATCTCTTTTGCTCGCTCGTTTGTTCGGTCGCTTTCTCGCTCCTTCTCTATCTCTCCATTTAGCTCTCTCTCTCTCTTTCACTCACTCGTTCATTCATTCGTTCGCTCACTCGTTCATTCGTTCGTTCACTCTCTTGCTGGCTAGCTAGCTCCATATCTCTCCCTCTCGCTCTTTATCTCTCTTTCGCTCCCTCGTTCGTTTGTTCGCTCTCTCGCTCGCTCTCGATCTCTTTCTCGTTCGCTCATTCGTTCGCACTCTAGCTTGCTGGCTAGCTAGCTCCATATCTCTCCCTCTCGCTCTTTATCACTGTTTCGCTCGCTCGGTCGTTCGCTCGCTCACTCTCTATCTCCCTCGCTATGTCTCTCGTTCGCTCGTTCAGGCTATTCGCTTAGATTGGCAATCATTATCGTTGGTTTCTGCCTGACGTGTATCTTTATGACGACCTATTCAGTCATAGAAATGCGATAACCGCAAATGTGACGATACTTGAGACAGGGACCACGAAAGGGACCACCATGTTAAACCACCGCCGCTGTGAATGTTACTGGTATTCACGCTGATTCACGACAAATCTGTTCTCGCCCGGCAGTGAATATTGATCACGTCGCTGGCACTTGAGACGCGCGCATCGATTCACGCCAGTCCGATTGTTATGCGAATCTGTATACTGCTCGATTGGAAGAGACATCTGCTTCACGGGACAAACCAAACCTAGACTTCTTTGTGCCGGACTATGGCGTACATTTCCTACGTGCAACGGATGACTAACCGAACGCATGGATTCCTGACTTGGTCGATATGTAGATTCATCGAGGAGTTTGGAACGGTGACTGAAAGTCGCCATAAGTATTATCGATAAAACATGGACTCGGTATCTTGGAGAGGCAACACACTTCGAGGCACTATTCCGGTAAGCAAGATAAACAGGGGTTCCGGTTAGCACGAACACGACTTGATTATGCACGCGGGTTTCATGAGACAACGTATGACGAGGCGCAAGCGCAAATACAAACCCAAGTACATGCCTCGGTGCAAAGTTTTACATGAATTTGTAATTACATCTCTATCCTATTAACATAACATCCATAACACGGCTTACTAAAACAAAGATATCGGTACGGAATCCGCGCACGCAGAATATAAACAGACACCGGTACACCAATCGCCTGGTTATCTTCGTGTTCAATATGTGCGCCGAGGCATTTAAACCAAACGCTAACGCAACTATGACTTCCATTGTTAAGTCAGATTAGCGTTGGTTGTTGTCACGTTATTTTTACCGGCAGGCAAATCACAGCGTGTAAAGTTGTTCGGACGCTTGAATAACGCTTTTTTGTTGACGTACTGATAGTTGTTTGGCTGCGTCTATCGTTCCGCATATAACCGTCGGGAACATTCCGCATAACAAAGCATCTCCTAAGTCTTGTGAATTTGCTCCGGCATTTATTAACGGTGCAGACGCCGCATTACCATTTTTCAATATTGTTTGAGGCACAGCTAGGCTCGAGCCTTCGGTGTGCGTCGCGGAAAAGGCAGAGTTAAGTGAACAGCCCTGTGTATTACCACTCAATAAACGGCGGATTGTATCTGTAATGCGTGACAAACCTTCCTGCAAAAACAAATTACGAAAGCCAAGTCCGCTGAACAAAAGAGAACATAATACCAAGTGCGCTGCTGCTAGCGCGTACGCACAAACTCAACACACGCTCTTCTTCTGTTGTCTCCAAGTGAAAAAGCGAAAAGCGTGCATGAGCCGACAGATTTATAATATTTGTAACGACAGAAATTGAATACCAGGCAGTGTTTAATTAGCAGAATTCATCGCTCCTTCGTCGATCTCAAAACTTTACTCTTCAGTTTGTGGTAACGCTTGACGTTAGCGGTACTTTACTGCGCATGTTTCCCAACTGCTGATCTAAGCGGCTTTTCTGTGGCCGATATCATAAAGAGAAGAAGTAAAGAATGTGAAAGAGAAGACGGGAGGTACCAAACGGCTTAACATTCCCAAAATTATGGATAAGCGTGGACCTGTTCTCATTTAAGAAGCGTGCCCGTTGGGGCTACTTTATTATTTTTTTGCATATAATTAAACTGCTTTCACACTGTTAGTTTATTTATCGTCTCGTTACGCATAAAAATACGTCGATAGCTTGAAATCCATACCATGCGAATTCATTAAAAGCGCAGCTGACCAAATCAAATGGAAATGTAGAAGGCGCTATAGCTTTATAGCTTCACAGTGGCTGCCACTAAACTGCGAGGCAGCCGATGAGAAAAGTTATTTAGCGACATTCAGGCCTATAAAAAGCAACGACACACTCATCAGCCTACATTTCTGACAAATCTTAGTCGGCGCAAATGTTTTGAAGATACACTGTTTTACCTTGAGCTGAAACGCTAATGGAGTGCTGCTGTCAGGCGGCCTACAGAATTTGTCAGCAAGGCGCAGACAAATTTCTCCGGTTTCTTTATGCGTCACTTTTTAAGCATCCCTTAACTCCCTTGTCTATGCGTAGGGTAGCAAACCGGACGCGCATCTGGTTGACCTCTCTTCCTCTCCTCCCGTTTTTTTCCCCCCTCTTCCAAAATGTTCGACAGCGGCGGCTACGCCGGCGTGTGCGTTTCCAATCTGCCGTTGCCTCCGAAACTCATGCGAATGCGACACCAATCTTAGAGGCTTCGTCGCCCGCCCGCTGCAAACGCACCACAACCAGCAACAGTTTCTGCGATCAATGTCGCCAACTGCATGCGGGGCATACAAGCAGATCGGAGTACCCAAGCTTGGGGTAAAAAAAAAATGGCTCGGCGCACATCGACGCTGGGTGGCACAAGTACGGGCACATGGCGACGTGGGCATTTATTATTTATTACAGTTAGCGCTTGTGAAGTCGTAGGCTCGGTTTGAGCGGTGAATTAAATTTTATCCGGAAGTGTCAAATGATCCATTGAGCGAAATGCAGCTCCACTGACGTGAAACCTGGGGAGGTGTGAAGCATGCAGTGATGCATGCTTCACACCTCCCTGAGACATTATGAGTTATGTGTTATGAGCTATGAATTTGAGTTATGATCCATTGCATTAAGGAATGGCTCATAACCCCGCAAACGCGGCCTCCCCATTACGACGGCACAAGAGAAGTGAAATTATACGCTCGAATGAGAGCGGCAACGCAGCCTGCTGTGGAAGACGACGACGACGACGAACGCGGGAGCAGTGGCACGAGCGCGTGCCGAGCGCGAGCACGAGCCGCTTGCTTACCGTGACTACGACGACGACAGGAGACGTCGACAGCCCGAGCGCATAAGGTACTTCACACCTAAAAAATGGGTGTTACGAGCTGCGACCAGCTCACCCAAATGGCGATGGTGTTGGGCTGCTAAGCACGAGGTCGCGGGATCAAATCCAGGCCGTGGCGGCCGCATTTCGAGGGGGGCGAAATGCGAAAGCACCAGTGTACCCAGATTTAGGTGCACGTTAAAGAACCCCAGGTGATCCAAATTATTCCGGAATCCCCCACTACGGCGTGCCTTATAATCAGATCGTGGCTTTGGCAGGTAAGACGTCATTATCTAATTTAATATAGCTCGCCCAAAATGGCATTTACAACTCCACTCCCGCACCCTTCGCCTTCAGATCGTAGGGTAGCAAACCACATTTTCAGTTCTGGCTAACTAACCTGCCTTTCTCCTTTCCTCCATCTTTTTTTTCTCCCCCTCTTATCCTTCCCTTTGTCTTTCTCCTGCATTCTCCCTTTCTCCTCCCCTCCATTCCCCATACCGCTGGCCAAAGTTCAGCACCTGTATTCACAAATATGTCTTGTAAATATTGATTGATTGAGTGATTGACTGATTTCCATTTACACACACACACATTTACAGAGGAGTGGTCAATGGAGGTGGATGAGGGGGAAAATCCGAACAGATTGCCACGGGGATGAGAGTAGCAAAAAGGGATAGGAAAATTATATTTACAAGAGACGGCTAGAGGCAAGATGGCAAAACAACAACATGAGCGTTACTCAGATCCTCGTCTTCACCGTCTTTATGGCGCAGTCTTCCATGCTCGGCATAGCACGTAACATAAAACCCCCGCCGTCGAGAGCGCCGTCTTGCCGCTTAAGGAACAGTAGAATCGTGTCCTGCAACATAAGGCTTAAGGCGGGAGACGTGCACGATATGGGTGGCGGACGTGGCAGATGATCGACTGCCCAAGGGAGTGATCTCGTACGTGATGTCACTGATCTGGCGTAGGACCTTGTAAGGCCCGGAGTATCGGTAAAGAAGCTTTTACGACAAGCCAACGTGGCAGCAAGGGGACCAGAGGAGGACCAAAGAGCCCGGAGAGTAATTAACGACTCTGTGATGGCTATGGTAGCGGGCCTCCTGGCACAGCTGGGAGGTATAAAGACGATCCCTTGCAATCTGGCGAGCCGTTGCAGTCCGAGAAGCTGCATCGCGGGCGTAGTCGGTAAGAGGGTGCACAGGTGATTGTAAAATAGTCTCGAAGGGCAATATGGGATGGCGGCCAAACAAGAGATAAAAAGGGGGAAAGCCAGCGGTGTCATGGCGTGACGAGTTGTAGGCAACTGGCATATAAGGAAAGGTGCTGTCCCAATTACGGTGGTTTGAGAAAACATACATGGAGGGCATTGTGGTCAGCGTGCGGTTCTCCCACACCTTTGGCGCTCTCCCTCTGTAAAAAAAAAAAAAAAAAAAAAAAACACCGCATATACACGAAGTGAATGATGATGAGTGGGCGAAGCACCGGCCGGGGTATCATTCGGGCAAAACGCCGGAAGCGTGCTCCGGAAGCCGGAAGACGGAGTGTGGCGTACATATACTATACACACACACACACACACACACACACACACACATATTATATATATATATATATATATATATATATATATATATATATACTGTACATGTGTACAGTATATACAGCGCTTATATAGCGCTTGTGCACCGCAGCGCCCCTAGCTACGGACGAGAGGGAGACCGCGCGTCTGGAACGAGAGTGAAAGAGAAAGCGAGCATAGCTGCGCCTCTAGCGGGAGCGGCGAGTACTAGCGTGGCTACGACAGATTAACCTCAGCAACTTATCCAAAAATCTGCAAGTTGTGAAGGACTTGAAGCTTTTAGCAATGCTCGATGTTCCCTGTGGCGTTTATTACCACAGCTGTCAACGATTATGACGCGATAACAAGAATAAGGAACACGTTCAGTGGCTGTTGTGTATTCTTTTGCGCTACGCGACCATCATTGGCTGCGCTCACGTATACGTGAGCGGCATCGACGCACCGATGCGTCGGTCTCGAAGCTATCGCTGTGAAGAACAGTTGCACTCCAGCCTCCCAATACCGCAACCAGAAAGCACAGACCTGCGCCAGGTGCTACCTGGAGGTAACGTCGAACAAATTGAGTTAACATCTTTTTTCGTTCCAGCGCAAGGAATGACAACGTGGAGAATTCTTTTCTTCTCGAGTTTCTCGATGAGATGTTCTCGTTGCCTCCGGTGTTAGCTGTGCCTGGAAGCATTGAAAAAGAAAAGAAAGGAACTGAACAGAACTTGATGAAAGGTTGTGTCGGATGTCCAACCACATCCGACAAACTTTGCAGCGGAGCGTCAGTTTCCTGTCCATTCTTTGAAATCCCCTTTTTCTTTCTTTTTCAGACGAACTGGGTTTGTATATTTTGATTTAAAAGCGTGCTTATTAGCGGACAATCTCTCGACTGCCATTCCTTCTTCCTTCAGCCTCTCTTTAAAAAAACTGAAAAAAAAAAGTTTTTGGCACGTTTAAAGAACATCGTTCCCCCTGCAAAAAAAAATGCATGGGAGAGAAAATTGGACCAACCCATCCTCGTCACAGTTTTGGTGGCAGCTTGCGCGAACAAAAAAGTTGTCCCTTATATATGTATACGCCAAAAAAGTCTGTCTCCTGGTCGCCTGAGCTTTCTCGATCACCTCCGCTATAACACGACGGGAGTGTCTTCTGCTCCGGACTTCAAAGCTAAGCAGACGGCCGAGGCTAGGTCCGTCGCATCTGTCACAGCTCCGTGAGCTTCTTGTTCGCAACAGCTTGGGCCACCAAACCGCAAAAAACTTTGAGCTCACTTCGACTCCAATGCAGCCCCATTCTTCTTGTTTTCTACGTCTCGTCTCATCGCGGCGTCTGCTTCGCGAAGCGAAGCGACCAGAAGGAAAACGTTCTGAATCGAACTGTGTCTCGCAACGCCGGTTACCGCATCGCATGGTTTCGGATCAGCAAATTGCTGCCTCTGCTTCTCTTACTAGGCTTAGCAGACGGCGTTCCTTGATGCAAGAACTTCTGTTTTTGTTTCATTTTCTTAAGACTACAACGTAGCCTCGAAGCGTTGCCAGACGTGGCTGGTCTACATAAAACCGAAGGATCAGGAAGAGTACGATAGAGTTTGCAGATGTCGACTTTGCTGCGAAAGAGAGAGAAAAAAAATCTCGGGCGTGTGGAGTTAGGTTGCACCAACAAAGCCGCTCGAACGAAGAGTTCGGATCGAGCGGGAAATGGCTGGAGGTGTATGCGGAGACATCTTGAGAAAGTTTCGGTAAACGTGGGCAGACGAGCGCTGCTGCAGTGTGGAGAACGAGAGCCTCAGGAAAGTCACGTCCGCGGAATATATGGGCACCGACGTCCAATGGGACCCGAGGAATAAGCGTACGCGTTGGTTGGGAAAGACGTGACGAAGTCGATGGTTGGTTCTAGGCGTCCTCGGCTGCGAGTCGCAATATTCAATGCACCTGTCCAGTGCAGTGCCTTTTACAGCATGTAGACGCGATGACAAATCGCCGTTATAACACGAAAAATAAGCACATTCGGGCTGCACCCAACGTTCGGTTGAAAAGTTTCAACGCACGTTTCATACTTTCCGCACCTTGTGGGAATTCAGGCGTGTTGGTTGCCCATCGTTGGCTTTCTGGGCGCAGAAGGACCAGGAGTGTGTTTAGGGGTTACTCTGCCAAGTGTGTATGTGTGTCGGGAGGAGGGGGGGGGGGGGAAGGGGTGCCTGCGCCGGAACATTTTTGTTTGTGTTTTCTTCGTTCTCTTCTTTACCGTGACAGCACCAATGCATTTTTGTGTATCAGATTAGACGAAATAGGCTTTTTTTTTTACTACGTAAGTAATGTAGTACCATATGCTATGAAATACGTCACACGTACTTACCGTATGTTCAGACCGTATCGTTGAATGATTCAAGTTATAAAAAGTTACAAATTTCTTCGTCTGCACGTTTTTAAAGGTCATTTTCCAAATACGCTACAATTCCATGAAGTTCTGTTTTCCGGTTCACTGCCTTCACCGCGAGCGGAAGTATTCAGCAATGAGGTAATTGAACCTGCTGTTTGACGGCCAGAACAAACCGAGTTTCAAGCTTTAAGCTGCTGTTGCAGTTTAAGCATGGCAATTGATACAAGTTCACCGTTTCGGTTTCGTATTGACCTCAACTGAAAAAAAGTTGGCGGCATATCTGCTTGCTTCGCTGCAAATGACATCGAAAGACGATAGTCTTCTGCCACCCCTGATAAGTAACACCCTCTCTTGTCCACCCTCCCACCCCTCACGCTCTTCCCCTACCCTCTCACTCCTCCCATGATGGATGCAATGGAGATTTTGCTGAATTCAATTCAAATTTACCGTGTTCGCCCTGCTCTCGCGCCATCTGTTGGGACCTTTTATTACCGTTGACTTAAAGCCGGCTGCAAAGCCGCGGCTTCAGTCGGCTTCTTTTAACGCGTAGCGTTTCCTACACCATTTCTAACGCATTCGACGCCATTTCTAACGCATTGATTTTTCATTTACTAACGCAAAAACCAGTACAATATGTATTCCTAATTAAATGAACGCTACGGATTACGGTTATGTGCCTCCAAACTCTGTACTGCTAAATTAGCCATCCTATACTCCGTTTCATACATCAGCCAGGTGCAACGCTGTAAAAGCTGCGCAAGAAGTACGGCCATTAAAATGTATTACTCCGTGCGTTCCGTCTATGCAGCGGTCTATAGCAGCGTTTACATCAATGCGACAGAATGCGACAGTAGCGCATCACATTTCCTAGCGCATCACGTGTAATGCGATGCGCTAGCGTTTATATGTAGCGCATCACCCCTGGTGCGCTGGTGGCGGCACACGCACATTGAACGCAAAGCAGCGCTTGCAGACGCTTCCGGCGTCACGCCACGAAGCAGCTCGGCGAGCGCCCAGCAGATCCACAGCAAATTGTATTTCCTATAATTCCTAATGCGCTGTAATCGCGTTTACATGCATTGCGAAAGTCGACTTACGCGTCTCAATCCACCCCTGCCTGACGCATTAATGCGACGCGCTTTCCTAGCGCATTATCCCCGTTTACATGGATGCGATGCACTAGAAAATTAATGTGATGCGATGCGATGCGCCAGTTGTCGCGTTCATGTAAACGCGGCTTATGCTTCGCTGCGCGCCAGCGGCGTTTGCTCGCGCGAGCTTGCACGTGAGGCTGCAGCGACGGGCTGCAAATAAAACGCGCATAGCATGGCGTTTTCAGCGCCATGCTATGCGCGTTAAACTAGGGTCTTTAGAGTTACGTATCTATGTATTTTCTATTAAATGAACACACCTCCTAATACTTACCTAGTGATGTTGCGCCTCAGATATGCGTAATATTTACTTTGTGATCGATAACGTTCACAAGTATGAACAGCCGTACCAGTTTAAGTAGTGTGGGCGGTAAGCAAGTGGTCCAATTTTGGCCAGGTGGCTGAATCGGGTGACAGACAGACAAACAGACAGACAGACAGACCAAATTTTCAGCGTTTAAGTTCCCCAAGAAAGACTATCGTCTTTAAAAAAAGGAACTCTCCCAGTTCAAGTGATCTCGAACAATTTAGGGAACAAATATATGTGTAAACTATAGTTCTAGATTTCTTTCAGAGCCACACACTTACATCACATCTTTTGCCATACTGCCTGGTTCAGTTCTAACCAAATTACTACTGCTTACACAAACACACCTCTTTACTATACACATATACACCCTTACCCGATACCCTTACACCCTATACACATACATGCACTGTCTGTGGAGCCCCTCCTCAGCCAACGAAACCTCCTCTTCCACCTTCCAGCCCGGGCCCCAACGCCTTAGTACGAACACGTGGATAATAATCTATTCTTGCTCCTTTTGCCCTTGCCAAAAGCGCGAAAGTCATGATTGCAGCATCTCTAGAGGTGTACACTGTGTACAATGCGCCTCCACTCAACGAAATGAAGTCGGGCTTGAGAATTCCCGGCGGGCCAACTGCGCCCGCTTGCCCCTCTGGTCCTAATGCATCTACCGCTCCCCGCGCTGTTTTCCGTATAAATCGAGTTCTCACACAGCGTCGCCCCCCCCCCCCCCCCCCTCCATGAGTCGCTGCATATTGTTCCCCGGGTGCCACTTTTGTCGATTTGCCTGCCACCTACGCGATGCAACCCCGGTATGCCGTCGGGGATTGCGGTCACTTTGTTCAGCGCACCGGGAATAGGTGTGGTTCGGAACTTGGACTGCCATCAACGAATGCCGCATTGTCGTGGCGTACCCACTTGTTCGGACCGCGAGGGGTGTGACCATACGAGTACATGCGAGCATGAGATACCCGCTATATACGCGTAAATGTCGCTCCATCTAGGCGACGAAGCTAACTGTAGCTCCCGGCGCTGTTTTTCCAGCGTAGTACTTCTATTATTAGCGTGCCCTAATATTAGCACCACTGTTTCTACTGGATATGCGGTCATAGTGTCACAATAGAAGATCACAGGGCGCTCACGCTGCATTCCAAGCAGAGGACATTTCTTAATTGAGAGTTCGAGTTTGTCCGCAAACCTCTTGTTGTCTCCGGATGACAGGGTCACCGATGACGTAGACGTGAGCGGCCGGGTTAGTGGCGCCGCCTGGTAGCGTACTGCTCGAATGCACAAACACAGAGCTATTATTAAAGTACGCAAGGGAATCGTACTTAGCTGATGGTGTACATTTTCCGCGGTGCCGTAATCTTGAGCACGTTGCCTTGCTATTTTTCTTTTTCTTTTTTTTTGCGCGAACACTTATGCAACACGAAAACCTGCTTGAGGCATTGTGGTTAGATGGAGCGACACAATGCTGCCGTATACCTCTCCGGTTGCCCGGTAGACCGCAAGCAGTAAGAAGCTTTCGGACACGCGAAAACTCTTTGAACTCGTAAATATTGTTTACCCTCAGGTCCAATGCTACCGACTTATCCCACTTACGGATACTTTGACGTCAAATTAAATACACGCACGACGTTAAACTATTTTGTTACTAAAATGTTTTACAACCTGATATGCTACATTCGTACAGTCAACCGACGGTGTTGCTCGGTTAGGGACATCCGAATGAAGTTATTAGGATACAGCGCTACAAACGTTAACTAGACACACAACAGGTACACCAACATTACCGTGTCCTTGTTGTCCAGAAAACCTCCTGCAGCGCTGTATCCTAATAATGCTATTTCAAGTAGCTCATGCTGAAGCCCGAATCAATGTAAATTAAGGGCATGTGGCAGTGCGTCCTTGTCATTCTAGCGCGAACACTACGTGGCGTCAAGCATTTTGGGAATGTGCCTGTCGAGAATACCTCATCCATCATTAGACACCGATTACATTGTACACAGACACAGATTACAATGCATTAGCATTGTAATATCTCAACGTAAAAACTTTGTTTTATTTTGGCAAGCAAAAGAGTCAATCAATATACTTAAAGATCTTTCAGCTATTCTGGATGTCACGTCGACTTCAGGACAACGGCATTTTGCACGACTGGAGAATGAAAAATAAAGAACGCCTAGCGATTATCTTCCGGGCTGAGATTAACGCTCTGAGAATGATATAGAAGTAATGTTTTCGCGAATGCTTATTAATTCTAGACGGATGTAATGAAATATAAATTCGTCACTACTTCCGCTCACAGCTCCATGAACAACCATGGCTGATTGGCATAACTGCGGTAGTTATGGAGTTTTCATGCTGATAACGAGGTCACCGGTTCCCTTCAGGCCTAAGGCGCGGCCATCTATCAGTCACCGTGGAACACAAAAAGGCTGCTGTACGTAGATGTATATGCATAATAATGAACCTAAGGAGGTCAAATCTTAAACAAGAACTCTCCAGCATAACGGCATCTCATAGCCTGAATATTTCTTTGGAACCTATAACTCAATCTTCTCTATTTAATTTCAAGAAATGACACTTCAGTTCTAGGATGTGACACTCAAACGCGCCCTCTCTCGGCGAAATGACGAGATGCTACTGAAAGCGAGCCTGAGAGATGCATCCTGATAGGAAATGTTGGTCGACGTATTATGCGAGAGGCAATTTTAATTCGAATTTCCGCAGTTACGAAAGGTTTACAACTGTACAATGCATTTAATTATTTCGAACTCTCTGCAGTCTGATTTGTCGTTACGCTAATGGCCGCTTATTTCTGTAGTACACATGAAGACATGGAATTGGGTCATTTGTCGAAAGAAAATTTTGGACGACATTTATAATTACGGGTCCGAGCATGGTAGTTTGGCGTCAGTTACTCTCTTACTTAATCCTGAAAAGAAGACGGGTTATCAGCTCGAAGACCTCGACTATTATATTTTCTCTTTCTACGTTTTTGTGCTGGGAGACCTTCTCATTTGTAACCACGCAATTCAAGCGCAGGGCCCAAAACAAGAACATATTTTTAAAGGGGGCTTGCAGATTTTCAGTGATCAACGTCAGGCGTTGACAACTGAAAACCCCTTTTTCGAAATGAGCTTCGCGAGTGCCTGGTGCTTGAATGCGAGAATGAAAAGTTGCGTGGACGTGGGACCCCTACAATGGTCGGGCATTTATTTTCCGAAGATATGACCCCTGCCTCAGAGAAAAGCTCGCCTCCATTAGCATCGGCCTATTCAACTGAGCGAGCGCGAGCGAGTGGTATTTCAAGAGGGGGAGTGGTAGTCGCTTTCTTCTTTCAAGCAGTGGGCCCGTCACATGCAATCTTCATACTCTTGAAATGACTTTTGAGTGCCGCATTAGTTGCCCAATGCAGGCTGGGTTCGCGAGCTTTTCTCATTTACGACGTCGCCAAGTCCACCCGCTAAAGCAAAGTCGAAAGCGGCTGCTGCCACCATGAAGACATCTGACAAAAGGGAAATCCAGGAGTTGAGACAACCCCTCGACATTCAGTGCTTTTCGCCGAAAGCCGAGGAGGATGGGGAAAGAGCGAAAAACCAGGATAGGGATTGCGTCTCCGCCAAACGTACGCTTGCTGCTTTCTGTGAAAGAAAGCCACCACCGACGCGACCGAGCCTATCATTGAGAAACTTGGCAGAAAAAGAAGTCAATCGCAGATTGCGCTACCTTTTGTGAGGTTCCATTGAACCGTGAGTGGGCATGTTTCACGAATGAAAAAAAAAAAAAAGGTAAGGTACGCGAGTGACCCTTCGCTCGAAGCTCGCGAATGAAGCGAATGGCAATACAGCAGCGCCAAGGCTGCGTTCTCGACGGGAGTCTCCGTCAACAGGAAACGTGAGCACCGCTTTGCCGCCACAAGCGGGCTTTCACTTTCCACCAGAGGATGAAGCAAGGCCCCACCGTGTAATTGGCCCATCTATCAACCTCCTATGTGGGTAAGATTCGATACAACAAAAAGTGACACGCACCACCACCTCTTGCGTGCATTCTGGCTTTCCTAATATGCCTCTGGTTTTCTTTTTTTTTTTTCCTTGCTCGTTCAAATTGCTGCCTGTCAGCTCTTTCCCTCTGGCGGCGACCTCCTCATTTCCCTCGTATCCTCGTCTACAACGCCAGCTTTTTTTTTTTTTTTTTTTCCTTGTCGAGCTGCTTGGTTCATGAATTCAGTGCATTGCTTTCTTCATTTGACTCTCATCTCTCACTATCCTATTTAAGAGCCCCCCAAACTCACAACTGTCGTGTGTTGTAGTAATGTCGGATCACACTAGATAGTGCGTTTTTTTTTTAATATATAACTTAATATTGTCATACAGAGCTGCTTTGGGTGTGTCTCAGTACTGACCAGCGTCGGATA
This sequence comes from Dermacentor silvarum, assembly GCF_013339745.2. Taxonomy (NCBI): domain Eukaryota; kingdom Metazoa; phylum Arthropoda; class Arachnida; order Ixodida; family Ixodidae; genus Dermacentor; species Dermacentor silvarum. Next base: position 48,173,426 of record NC_051158.1, on the reverse strand, counting down.
CATTCTACGTGGACTAGTAAGACAGCTTTAAGCCCAAGTAATGGAACGCGCCTGAATCCATACTGGAATGTGTCACTGTGACGTGGCGCCCCCTAGCGTCGACAAGAAAAAGCGAAAGAAAAGCAGATATTATCTCTGCAATTTGACAGTTTAACGCGTGGTTAAGACGGCGCAACTTGCATTAAGCGCATCGGGAAGCGTGAATACGTTTCTTTTCTGCGCAGACGACGCTCCCGTCGAGTTCGCGAGCACCCTGCTCAGCTGCCATCCTGTTTGGACGGCAATGAAGCCTGCATCATTTCTTACTTCCATGCTGTCTTCTCCAAGCTGTCTTCTTTGATGGCTTCGTCAGAAGTGGAAGGAAACATAAGATGACCGCTGTCCACTCCAGCCATCCACTCTGCCGTCTACCGCGAGTATTGAAACACTGCCTTTGTACAGAGGTTTAGAGGTATACAAGTTTGCGCTAATGCTGGCTCGAGCCTTCTCAGCTTAGCACATGTACCACGATCGGCTGGCCACCGCCAAGTGGCCAGCGAGACGTGCGACGAACGAGCTTGCGACAGCCTCTCCTCCAGCTCTGTCCGGTTCCTCTTTGCCACACGCTTCTCCATGAGCACGCGCTCTTTCCCTCGCCTTCTCGTGATGAACGAGCGACAGCACCTCCCCAGCCCCCCGCTCGATGACGTCACGTAACAAGTGAACTTAGGAGATCAGGCATGTGGCTTAAAACCCTCATACGCTGCCTAATGGCGTCAAGTCTTCCATATGGATTCGAGACCCTCGCTATGAATCAACGCAGAGAAGGGAAACAGAGGAGCTCGATTTTTGTTCATCATCATCAGCCTATATTTATGTTCACTGCAGGACGAAGGCCACTCCCTGCGGTGTCTAATTGCCCGTGTCTTGCACTAGCTGATTCCAACTTGCGCCTGCACATTTCCTAACTTCATCACCCCGCCTAGTTTTCCGCCGACCTCGACTGCGCTTCCCTTCTCTTGGTATCCATTCTGTAACTCTAACGGTTCACCGCTTATTCACCCTACACATTACATGTCCTGCGCAGCTTCACTCTGTTCTCTTAATGTTGATTATTATAACGGCTATCCCCGTTTTCTTTTTGATTCACACCGCTTTTGTTAATCACGACCATATAGAGCCAGCAGGCAATGGAGCCTTGGAAAGCATAAGGCCAACCAGCAGGGAATGAAACAGAAAGGTAGAATATAAAAAAAAAGGACAAGCGAAAGTGGACGAACGGATAACTTGTCGCCGATGTGAACCACACACACACTCATATATAATATATATATATATATATATATATATATATATATATATATATAATGAGACTGATGGTGCTCTGCTCCGGACCGCCGTCATTTCGAACTTCTCGGATCGCAGACGCTGGACCGTTGTGGCGTTTGATCCGGAAGAACACTTTGCAATGTTGTGAGCACGCAGTTTAAATCAAGGAATCGGGACCTCAAAGGGGTGTGACGTAATGCTAGGGCATTACTCTCGCGTTTGCCGCTAAATCGTCACTCAATTTTTTAAAACCTCCCCGTATGCAACCGTGTCTTCTGCTATTGTTTATCTTGCACCTCTTTACTCTTTAAAATCTTGCTGCCTCTTCCTCTCCGCCAGATTTTGCCGCTTGAACCTATTGTACTTGAGCGGTTATTCATGGCTATGGGGTGCCCTCTAGCCTTCCCACTTTTGCTATGCTATAGCTAATTACGAAACTACGCTTAGGCTTCTCGCCGTATTCGTACGACGACCCACGTGTACTTGTCCGGAGTACAGTTAGCATGGTGCTTTGATGACGCTCCTACAGTCTTAGCTGTGGGCATATAAAATTGAAGGAACACGACAAAAGACCATGCCAAACGTATACCCAGCAAAAATGCACTTAAGCTGCCAAAAAACGCGCAGCGCCTCGCTTACTCTACAAAACAGGGGTCGTTTCAACTAAGTTTCTTTTTTTTTTTTTTTTTTTTTGCCGGCCCAAGTACCGTGTCCTCAATTTGTGGCAGCTACCCTGAAGACTTTCGTTCGCGATATGTTGGCACACTTGTTTGCTATCCAGGACCATGTTTTATGCTTGTAATCTTGCATCAGTTCCTTCCTTTGTCAATTATTCATTCTTCTCTCTGCTAGAAGGATAGCACTTTGGGGCGATTCAGTGAATTTCATGGCAACTCTCCCAGGTTATCACTACCATGCTCCCTTGGCAGAAGTAACCAGACAAAGCTCCGTTCGTGCACGCATATACACACCCGAAGGCCGGCATTTGATAAAGGCTGGTCCTCCGGCCAAAACACCTCATAAAGAAATGTCTCAATGAACCATGTTCCCTTTATTTACAATAATTTGTACAGCAAGCAAAGACCTGTTGACTTTATGACTATGCATATATGCGTTCCGGATTAAACAAAATGGTAATTTCTCCAGGATTAGTATGTGCTATCGTGACTCAAGAGGTTTAATCCTTAAACGTAATTAGATAAGCGTCGTGCTTTTTTTTTTTTTTTTGTCTGTAAAAACCTGCCATCACCCTTCTTTCCTAGACAGGCATCACACTTCGTATTCGTGGAGTCACTGCGCAGATGTTTTGAGGCAACAACAACAACGTCTCACACTATGCATCCGCCTGATTTTGTGTTAGGATTTCTGCACGGCTTGTGAACGATGTAGTCCGTAAACCTAAAAATTACGTGAGCTTAATGTTGCGAACTTTGCCCTGCATAAAATAAACATTGCATGAGAGTCCAATGTTGGATGGGATGAAAGTAAACGCAAATATACGCACCGCGTTAGTTGTAAAGCATTTAGTTAACCTCTGCACTAAACCTTCCTTGCACATAGAGAGAGAGAGAGAGGTTGGGAAAGGCTGGGAAGGTTAACCGGAGGAGATTTTGGTTTGCTACCCTGCACAAGGGGAAGGGGAAGGTAAAGCGAAAGGCACATAGATGCTAACATGGGCGTTGGATACTATTTTTTTCCTTGTTCTTTCTAACGGTCAGAAAATAGTGTGTGGAAACTTCCTCACTAAGCAATAAAGTAGACGTCGAGCCTGAATTCTAAACCGAAAGAAAATTGGGATACCTCATATCTAATACGGCGAACTCACGTTCCCTGCTTTATTACTGCGTTACAAGAAGTTACTGACTGCGGATATTTCAGAGCATGATGCAGCAAGTACAATTCGAACGAAATGTTTTCCTGTATTCACCGCTTTGCTACTTCGGCATGCGCTCCTGCGTATCACGTAGGTAATTGCCCTGGAGCCCTCTAGCCCCGGCATCACGTGTTCTTTGTGCTTCCTTGCTACAGTCTATAAGCATGCCCTCTGGTTCTTCAGTTACCCATTACAAGGCATGTAGTACAAAACAGTACCGATGCAAATATGAAATGCGATCACTCATAGGTGTACCAGTAGAATACCCGCATTCCCGCGCGGTATAGCTTCTAGAAGTGATTCCGAACACTGGAGTCCTTCTCTATATTTACCGCGTCTTGTAGCGGCTGGTTTCTGTCCTTGTTATCTGTGATCAATGTATGCTATCATTGCTTGCCCTGTCTCTTTTTTTATTTGTTCTTGTGATAAGGTTTTATGGCCTCATCTATTATGAGAGGCCTATTGACACTGCTAGAATTATTCAAGAGAAGAAAAAAACTTCGCAGATGTGTGGTAATTCAAGCAACAAGTACATGAAAGACAGCGAAGCTTTATAAGCGAGTTCTTAACACCCTTCGGGAGTTCTAGGGGTCTGTTTTGCCGAGTTGTATAATGTACACAAGAATTTCCGAACAATACCCGATACTATATCACTATAAATTATATCACTATATCCGGTATAATTCTTTCGATATGCCTAAGCCTTGTCATATGCTTCTCTATAAGTGAGCTTTATTCGGAGACTTGCATATTTTCCTTTACTACTATCGAAAAAATCAAAGAAACGGCACGTACGATTGTGCTAGTAAGAACCGTTACTAAAGCTTGCCTTATTCAAAAGACTCAAACATGATAACCACAAGATTTTTATCGATTTATCCCAATCCTAGCAAACCTCCAACGTGGAGCCGTTGAAACGCCGACGTGAGAAACACAAACTACGTAATACTGGCTATTGATGAACCGCGCGAAAAGTTGCTGTCCACTCTTGTGAGATGCGCGCTATGTTACTTTCAGTTTATAATTTTTTTATAATTACGCTTAAAAGCAATTTCGGAGCTCCGACACAGGCTGTGTTGTTGGCGCTTGTTTTATTGACATTTGGTGCCAACCACGCCGCCACAACCCGAAAACCGTTTCGGAAATCCCCTTCACATCTCCACCGTAAAAGATAAACACGAAACTGTATCAAGGTAAATATCGAACGGGAGCCAATCATAGGTACAATATCTGCTTCCCGTCAGATATTGCTCTTTGAAGCCGTTACGGCTAGTTTCGTCCGTTATTTGCCGTGTCCTTGTAGAGCTGGCGTCCATCCAGGTCATCGGTTATGAATTTACGCTGCTCTTTATTGTTCGCTTTTCATTTTCTTCTTCCTGTAATGTGCTTTCAAAGCGAAGTTTTCTTTGCGAATCCTTCCAGAATGTGCTGACATTGCTGTGTGTTGCTGTCTTTCTGAGTAGCTCACATTTAAACAAAAATAGAATCCACTGCCCCTGTGGTTGGATTGAACCTGTGTCCCCCAGCATAGCAGCGCCCCGATGCCCAAACCGTTAGGCCGCAGTATTTCTTCTTCTGTGATTGCGCATGAGGCCACAACATCATTTACAGCGAAGTTGTTAGCCGCTAGTTGATCGGCATTTTTCGCGTCCGCATCCGTGAGCAAAAATGTGGGCCGGTCCCACCGGTAGTGCAGGGCAGCGGCTCGTACCCCCATAAGGCAGAGGCTTCAAGCACCCAGCAAAGGGAAGCGAAGAGGGCATACATTCTTTGCAATCATGCATTCAACATACAGAGCAGTATTCATTTCAATAACCAACAAGCACGAAACAAACATCCGAACCAGATAGTTGATGATAAGGCGCTCCTGATAACAATGTGAAGCGCGTAGCGCTCCCTGCATGCGTTTGCCGGTGAAGATTACTGTTGCGCAAGCTTCCGCGGCGACGGCAGCTTGCGACGTGGGGAGCCACGTCCCTAGCCTTTCGTGTATAAAAGAGCCAGCCTATCAACTCATTTTAGTGTTGTTGCAGCGCCGCTATGGGGGGCGGCGTACTGTCAAAATTGTCATTACTCGCATTACTATACCACTTCCCTAAGTTACCATTACTACAATTACCCTAAAGCAATAAAGCATTGCATACCCCCCTCAGTAGTTGTAGTGGTGATCTTCAACAGCTTTGCTGGACATTCACTTGACCAGGGCCGGTATGGCGAGTAAATGTTTTTTTTGGTGGCGTGCTCACCCGAAAACCGGAAGCTAGAAAAGGGGTTTGGGTTTCAGTTTCCGCGTAACAGAATTATGTTTTCTCGCATATTCGAATTACAATCCGACGCTAGATTGTCTATAGTCTGTGTGTAAGTCATACTTTACGAATTCTGTGGCATAGTTTACTTTGACAAATTCCATTAGTTGAATGATTGCTGGAGCCTTATTCACCTAAATTAATGTTTAAAAGTAAATTGTATCAGGGAAGGCGTTAAGACATGATAACTTCGGATTGTTATACGAATATACGAGGAAACGTAACTCTGTTACTCGGAAATTGAAGGGCAAAGCCCCTTTCTAGCAGCCCTTTAAAGTACAGTAGGCTCTCCGCCTGGCTCTCCGCCAAGTAAAATGTGTCAGGAAATTCGTAAAGTGCAACTAAACAGAACCTAAAGACAATATAGCATCAAACTATAATTCGAATTTACGAGAAAACATAATTCTGTTACCCGGAAACTCACACGAAAAACCTTTTTCGAGCTGCCGGTTTTTGGGCGAGCACGACACGAAACATCCCGACCAAGTGACCACTAACATCTTCGCTGTTAAAAGCATAAACAAAAAGCTAAAACGAGCGATCGATATAGGGACAAATAAGGATTTTCCTATAATGCAGTGCCATCGTGTTTCCACAGCTGTCAGAACCAGTCTCGCCACTCGTGTTATATCGTGGACGTCAGAAAGTGAAATATAAATGGTTTGGTCTGTTATGCCCTAAACTATTGGTATTTTTTTTATTCTCTCTGTTCGTGAGCATCCCCATTTGCTTTTTATCAGGAGCAACAACAAAGCGTGCGAAACAACGCCTTCTGTATTGCGTGCTTTCTTTTTTGTTATGTTTTCTAATTGTACGTGTACGTCTTCAGAGTATGCTATCATATAATGCCGCATTTAGTGCCGAAGCGAAGCCTTTTCTAGCGTACAGCCCATGCTTTGCATCCGAATGTGATTATCGGATGTCGATACTTCTAAATTTACTGTTGCAGCAGCTGTACGTTGGCCTTTAGATTCAAAGCTTGAACAACAGGCTTGGATTGTCACACTCAGCTATCTTCCTTACATGCATTTGCATGTTCATTGAACGCCGCGGCACATGGTGACGAAATTTCTGGTGACGAATGATGCACATGGTGACGAAAGATGCTTCTTACACTCTGTGCGTGCCGAATGTACCCGTATTTGTAGAAACAGAGGTGTTTGAGTCTCCATTCTTTGCAAGTATTGATAATGACAGGAATGCTCCGCTGCATCCAATTGATCCAGTTGTCGAAAATAATATATATGTAATATTTTTAACTTTTATTTCAACGCTGTTTTGTACCCACCCTGCTGCGCCTACTACTACGAACTACGAACAAAGGAGGCTTTGTTCGTAGTATATTTAAATAAAAGAGTAATTTGTTACGAAAATAAGCATTCTCAGTACAGGGTACTTCGATAATCCATAGAGTGAATCTTAAATAAAAAAACACAATGTGATAATGACGCAAACGGTATTTTATGATAGCCTGTTATTACTGGCTCATGGCTTCAGCAATTCTTCGATAATCGCCAATAACCTCTTTAATTATCTGTGGCATGTTAATTCCACTCTTCAGTAATGTTGGCGCACACGCTCTAATGCTACGATTGTGCCCTTTTACGTTATCCTAGAGCGTGCCTAAAGCGTTCAATATATTTGCTTTAGCAATTACAGCTGCGCTGAAAAGTGAAATCTAATTTGATTTGTTGTATATCTTGCTTTGGCGGGAGGGGGGAGGGAGGGTCTTAAAGGGCCCTTCCTCTCGAGGCTTCATGCCGTACCATATGCCTCAACGTCAGACAGACGTCCTGCAACATCACCTATGACGTCACATGGCTCCTGTATATCGTCCAATGAAGAAAGCGTCACACTGCCCTGGGAATGCGTCGCGCATCAAGCATTAGGAAAAGAAGAAAAAATGCACACTTTTACAAGAACGATGTAGTGTTATTTATGTTAGAACCTATTTATACAGTAAACAACTAAATAACTAATTAGGAATTGATTATCTGAACCATTTACAACTGTAAAATACCTCCATTGCATCGTAACCGTTACTGCATAGGCTATAGATTAAGTTTCTCCATCTTAAATCAAAATTTCCAGGCATCAAAAAAAGCGTGCTGCATACACCGATAATACGGGGGAATCATTACGGGGAGAAAACATAAACAAACGTTGAAGCTCACGCAAGCGCGAACGGCCGTTCGCAGATACCTCCGGTAAGTCTGGGAAGCGGGTCACGCGATAACTTGATTAATCGCATCGCTTCAGAGAAACTGGAAGCCACGTTCGCGCTCAAGTTTAACCGAGTATACGACACCGAAAGGCTCTCTGTTTTTCGATCGCATCTGGCTTCACCGCGTTCGTAAGCTGACACACGGTAAATCGAACGGAAATTCATGCCTCGTCGTTCTTCCTGCTCGCACAAAGAGGGTTTGCGCGAGCCTTAAATAAATCGCGACGTCATTCCCCATTCTGGATCTTTTCCTTACTGCGACGTACCGGCATCCGAAGCGTGGGGTGTTAAGCTCGGCGAGATTTTTTGCGTTTTCGGTCCCTGCAGTCCTCGACGTCTAGTTCTCATTCCTCCCCAAAACTTCGCGCGACCACCACTGCCTTTTGTTTATGGGCAAGGCTGGAAGGAAGCAGCAATCTCTCGCCCGCTTAAAGTAAGCAAAAAAAAAAATTACGAAATAAGGAATTGGAAGTTCTCTGGAGGAAAGAGAAACGTGAGACGTCGCGACGAACAATCGCTGTCGGATTCTCGATCGAAGTCGGTACAGCAGCCCGAGAGAAGACATCAGCGGGAATGAAAATAGCCGGGAGAGAAAGGTCCAGCGAATGCAAGGCGCAAGTGAGGCATCTGCCGTGTGCGGGAGGCATTCAAGCGACGCAGCTGACGCCAGGCGTGACTTTGGCGCCAGTGGAGCGTGGCAACCCGCGTTTCGCCTTTAACCGCTTCCATAAATCGGGGAACTCCCGGGGGAGCCTGGGAAATAAGGGGATATCACGGGAAGGGGCTTCAGCGTAAGAAGTCGCGGTGGGGAAGAAGGAGTGGGGAGGGGGGAAAGGGAGAGATATGACGGTAAAATTGGGTCGGAAGCATTCAGGGCCGGGTATTTTTCTTTCGTTTACTCTATATACGGTGCCCCGGGAAATAGAAGCACAAGTGTTGCTGGCGTGGTTACGGGGAAAAAAATGAGACGCTGTTCATGAGGTTACGGGCGACGTAATTGTGACGTAGTAAGCCGCAATTCCGTCAGCACTTATCGTGATTGTGATGTAAAGATGAGAGTTAATGACTTAGTTAGAGTGACGTAGAAAGAGTACGGGATACGCGAAATATAGTGGAAGTATGCTTTTTTTTTTACACTAGTAGGTTGCCCTATGCAAGATGGCCGACCTCCCGCTCCGGCCACCATTGAGCCGAGTGCAAGCCTGCAAATAACGAGGACGTATAGTAAGGAAGCGATATCGCGGCTAGGCTAGCGGTACCGGCTCGTGGACTCCCACTTTGTTTTCATTTCTAGGGCGACGTCCGCCATTTTGTGTAGGTCCAACGTTACGTTTGCGGAAGCGCAGTTGAAGGATTTCGCATTTCCCCTCGCAATACCACTGCTACTCACCTGAGAATTTGTCTGTGGTTAGTATTTGGTAGAAGGGTGAGTAGCGACGTATAGTTGTGACGTAGGCTCAACTACGTCGATTAAGTAAGTTACATCGTGAAGCAGTCATAATTGCGCATTGATAACTGAGACGTAGCAATCAAGACTTTGTCGTCTCGCGCGTAACATCATGCCAAGTCATTGAAGTACTCCGTAGAATACCAACTGCCGTTAATACAGCCTCGATCGCTCATTACAACTTCAGTTAGCAACAATGCAGTTTGGAACAAACCTTTCACGACATGACGCAAGGCTACTGTGTCGGCTGTGGGTTGGAGTAATCTTCTCTAACACATACAGCTATCATATTCATAAAGGTATCATGCAGCCAACTCATCCATGTGCGCCAAGCGCACATGTCAAAAGACCATCGACCCTCTCCTGTGCCCCTGTTCCCACGGCGACAAACAACGCCAGACCTTGACGCCAAGAGTGCCTTGAGTATAGGCTTGTACAACTTACAAAAAAAAAAAGCGACCGATTACCATTACAATTACTTCCTCCAAACAATGTATTTAATGGCAATTACCAGTTACTCTCCTTGGTTACTTTCGCTCCAACGTTTCTTAAAAGTTGGACAACTATATTCACTAGAGCGAGCTGGCCTGGCTCTTTCAGTGCGTCCTCTGCAGCCCTTCCCACATTGTTTATTTTCACAGGCGGTTGCTTTCCAAATATTTCATCACTCATTTTCTCTCGTTTTCTTGCGAAGACGTCAATGGTAATGACACCGAAATATCGTTCGGTGTGCGCGCTGGAGGCAAGGGCAGTGTTGCAACGTACGTACACCCTAAGTGAAAGATTTCGGTTATTCAATGAAGCGATGCTCGCGTCTGGACCCTCCATGAATCGCGGCGCATCACTGTTGCTCAGGTCTCAAAGAAGGCGCTTCTGGTATAGGTCCCGTGAACAGCTGCAAAAAACATTGTCTGTGGTTGATTTTCTTGTATCGACGTGCGACGTGACCATCGCTATCGAGCCGTAGCCGTGCTCGTTTCAAATTGCCCGCCAACATCTGATGGATCGTTAAGAGTAACCAAATACTGAGCACCCGTATATTGGCCGGTCTTAACATGCGCTGCCGTCAGGCTGCTGCCTGGCACCAACTGAGGCCTGTTCTACTTCATCATCATCATCATCACCAGCAGCAGCAGCAGCCTATATTTATGTTCACTGCAGGACGAAGGCCTCTCCCTGTGATCTCCAATTACCCCTGTTTTGCGCTAGCTGATAACAACTTGCCCATCCGGACAAACTTAAGTGTTTGAAAGCGCGCGCCTGTTACAGCTTGTCTCGTCGATAATGTAGCTGGATACGTGCAATTTGTTACTGAAAAAAAAAGTTATTAAATTACAGTGCCTATACCGAGTAAGACGCGTAATCGATCGAATTACAAAGCTACCAAACACGTGTAATTGGTTAAAAGTAATAAATTACATGTTGTAGTTCATTACGTACAAGTCTGCTTGAGTAAACTAAACGATCGGCCTTTGACACCAGCACGGGTCCTAAAGCCTAACCGCACACCTCGTCAGCCCAGAAAGCACCGCGAGCGATTCTACAGTATACCTGAAGGCGACCGAGTTGAGTGCCCGACTATAGGTGTACGCTGCACCTTGCTTAGTGCTTGGGAATGATCTAGGCTCATGTCTTCCCTGTCTCGCACACCACCCCATCCCCCTCCCCAAGAATAGAGTAGCAAATTCGACAAGGTATGAATAAACGTCCCTGGCATTTCTGTCCCTCTCTCTTCCCTCCTCGAAGTCAGTACGTGTGAATTGAAGAAGATTGCCTCGAGAATGCTTAATAATTTAGGAGAGAAAGACTCTACATAAATTTTTGTCCACAAAGGGCCTTTGTTATCCCGCCTGTCCCCCTTTAAAATAATGTACCGTACCTTTCGGACTATAGTCCGCGCTCTATACAAGTTTTAAGGTTGGAATTGCCAGAGTTGCGGGCTGTCTATGAGTGCTGACAACGCGTGATTTCATTTCCGAAGATCGGAGGCACGCTTATTGCGAAGCAGCCCAGACTGCGCCTGCATAATCTTTCCCGGAGTAAGTCAATTAAAATCACATAGCAAAATCAGATGCGCATTGATCGTCGCTGGGCACGAGCAATGTTTCCATCTTATGCTGGCAGCTCGATATGCAAGCGAACGCTGCTCGTGATACTTGAAGTAGCTGCTTTTCAGCGCTTGTATTTGTAAGCACACGTCCAAAAGGTCGTGGCCTAGTGCGCAGCGTCATTAACGCGCCACCTAATATATGCGCAAAACGCAGGAACCGTTGGGAGCACAGCCGACGCAGCATGGCCGAAGTGTTGCAATCAGAAATCATCGTTTCATTTCATTCCCGTATACATCGTGGTTAAATTATAGTACACGGAAACAACGAGCTTGCGGTTAAGATAGTTAGGGTTACTACACAACGGAGCCGCGGCCGTGCAGAAAATTACGCCCAACTGGTCCCGGTGGCGCGCCTTCAACCGCATTCGCCTTGCCCGGTTGCGTAGATGTGGCCCTGGCAAGCGCACGGGCAGCGATGGAAGTTGCGAAGAACGCTTGCGTATAGATTGGCGCGGCTGCCTAATTTGGGGCCGAGTGGATGGCGGTCATTTGTTCTCGCAACTCCCAACTATATAAGAGGAGGAAGTAAGAGGCACACTCTTACGCTGACGAGCTGCGAGACAAAGGGAGTTGGCCGGGCTATTTACGGTTTAATTGCGACGCGGTACACGGTTGGGAGCCGGCCAGACGTACGGTTCCGGTCAAGGCGCTTAGCTATAGGAGCCACTACGCAGGCGTTAGCAGTCACGGGTAGATTTCTGCGAATGCAGAGTCTCTCCCTACACGAGGGGGGCCAACCGGCGCCAGCCATGCGTTTGCCGACCATCTCACGTACAGTGGGCTACAAGGCCTCGCGAATTAGCTTTAACATGAAATCGCTAATGGGCGTCTCCTGATGGTCTATAAGCTGAGCTTGAAGATAGTGCTTGTAAGTTGTCTATCCTCGTGTATGATTACCGCCACGATCCGGTTGGTTTCTCGCCATGCGTTCTTGGCAATACATATAGGTCAGTTTCTTTCTCTCTCCCTCTCTTTTTTTATCTGCCGCTCGCGATTCACAAACTTTTGTCCCCTAATGCATGTCAAAAGTGTTGGTGTACTGCCATTGTTATAGCGTTTCTTAGTATTTATTAGACGCTGTAAAAATCCGAGGACACCTAAGCACTACTTATGAGCTGTAAATCCTAAGCATTAATGTCCAATGGAACGCCGCTGAGGGATTCTTCGAGTTCTAAACTCCTCGCGGGGACGCGAGCGCATTGAGACGCTTGGCGCATTTTGATTTGGCCTTACCCAGTCACAGTAGAGCAATAAACATTCTTTTTTTTGGCGCTTTTGCGGGTAAGAAAGTAAAGTTACTGTCTGCATGATTCGATCCTATGAGTGCATTTAGCATTTGAAAGTGCAAATCATTCCGGCAAATGGAGGCCCCGGAAGAATACTTGAGATTGCAATAAAGCCGGTGGCACGGGACATCCAGGGCACTCTAGGGACAGTGGAGAAATCAAAGATGTGAGTCATGGGACCAGGGCGGTCCGGAAGGTGTCGGCACACAGTGTCGTCTGTCCTCAGTAGTGGACGGTCGATATTATACATCACCGGCCCATTCACATTCTCCTCCGGAGAAGAACATTGATGATAGGCGTATGCACAAAATATATGTAACGTGTCTCAATAACTTGAGGGCTTCACATGCCTTGTGTGACCTTGGTACATTAATTCTTTTGTCAAGACTGGGCGCAAACCCAGGGGCACACACCCAACACAGAAGTTCTCTGTTCGGGCGCACTTACAACGGCAGCTATGTCGAGGGAGTCGAGAGAGAGAGATAATTTGAGATGGGAAGGGCAGGGAGGTTAACGGGAAGGTATATATCCAGTTTGCTACCCTGCACTGGGGAAGGGGTAAGGGGAGACAGAAAGATAAAGAAAAATGCACACACACAGAAAGAGAGGGAGATCAGAGAAAAACACAAACACACACACGCACACACACAAAGGAGGTAGTCAAGCTGTCTGCTATAAGCAATAGGGTGGATAGTGCACCTAGTCCGGGTATTACGATCCTCATAAAAAAAAAATCTAGAGCGCACGAAGAAGTGACACACAACACAAGCGCTCATCTTATCTTTTCTCCCCTCTTGCGTGCCATCGCGCCAGTCGTGCCAATGTGTAAATCCCTCGCCCGAAAAACACAGTCATTTTGGTCCGTCACCCTGACCGGACCAGGCGAGAAACCCCGGTTGCGTACATATCGCAAAGAATGCCCTTCTATGCGCAAGCCATCAATCCTTGTTACTTCACCATAAAGAATTCAACTTCATAGATCATTGTTAGACACGTGCACTTGATGTTTGTTTGTTCTTGGCCATTCTTGATATGTATGATGTCTCTGTATAGATATTTTTTTTCTGGCGTGTGCAGTAAAAACAAGTTGTGACTTGAGCGCTTAATTGTATTATATGCCACCTTCTTCGTGTCTCGAAGCTGCAGCGCTGTAGTTATTTTCTGAGATATTAGGAGATACAGCAGCAAGAACATACGCAGTGGCTCAAGTTGTAGATATATATCCAGAAATACATCCGGCGAGGAGATGACGCCGAACGCCATACCCTGCAGACGAGGTAAAAAAGAAAAAAAAAAGCTTCACCCGCCTAATATAAACCGATGTGACTATATGGGAGTTCGGTACGGCACATACGGGTCTTCTTTAACAGGATATGTACTTATACGTAGGTATACCTGTACTATGTCTTCTGCGCATGTTTTTTGTAATATTTATGTACGTGTCACCTCATACGCAATTCGTATAATCCGGACTTGCGCGTTAGTCGTATGGCTACGAAAGTCTCTCCAAGTTGCCACTACTGATAGCCTTTCGTCTACTAAAGACGCTGTTGAGCTACGAAGCTCGCAAGTGCGATCGAATGTGGAAGGATCTGCGTGGATTTTTTTACAGCGCAGCTGTTCAGGGTTCGGGTTCCGTGCATTTTTCATGCGCGTAAGCAAAAGGTCCGTGGGCCGATCCTGGAGATAGTGCAATAACGGGCCTATACCCGCGGTGGAAGTCAAGCAGGCTTCATGCAATACGCGCATAATAAAATAATAATAGTTATTAATATTGTAATAATGGCTCCTCAATTTAATTGTTATCAACGTCGCCGCGCTTCCGCTATATAAGATACAGGGTGTCCCACTATAATGTTAGCCAAGCTCTTAAAAAAAGTAAAATGTAGAAGAATATATGAGGACAAAATCAATGGTATTCTGTCAGCAGTGGCATACCACACAAGGAGGAACTTTCTTTTTCCTAATTGAACAGTCAATAATAAAATGAATTTATTAACGAACTTCTCACTTACTGAATTGAAGACGTAAATTTGGATAGAAAAGTAATAATTGTGTTTTAAGACAGTCCGTTCCGTCGTTGTCAGTGTGCCAGGTAATTATTTCGCGTAAATCGCGTAATTATTTTTCCCGCGTTATAAAGAAAACCCGCGAAATACGAAAATAGCCGCATGATTACGCGTCCGCGTGCCGCGACACCAGCGGTCCCAGGCGTTACTCGGAAGAATTAACTCTGCTGAATGCCTGGCTCGGCTGTCACGTGACAGTGGCGAGGCATCGGTAATGGCGTTGGTCGCTACAAAGTGCGAACTACCTATTCCGCGTGAAGCACGAAGCCAATCCATTGAGCAGTCGCACTGAGGAGGAGGACAAAGGCATTTAGCATAGTTAGGCTATTTTTTTCGGCTATCATGCGGCCATTTCCATATTCCGCGCGTTTTCTATATGCCGTGGGAAAAATAATTACGCGAGACATAGCACACTGAGAACAACTGTATACCGGATGCTTTAAAATACATTACTTTCTATCAAAATTCTCGCCCTCAATTCAGTAAATAAAACGTTCTTTAATTATTATCATATAATTGTCGACAATTCAATCGTAAAAGAAAAATCCTCCTGGTGCGGTACGTCACTACTAACAGAATGCCATTGGTTGGGTCCTCGTATATTTCGTACTTTATTATTAACCGCTAGCCTAACGTTAGCTGGGACACGCGGTATATAAGAGCGTGCGGTTTTCATTGAACGGCGTACTAATCTATAACATCGGGATTCCGATATAAAGCCGTTTCTGTCCATCAAGTGGCCGTGTCACTTACGGGAAATGAGAGACGTAACATACTCTCCTTTTCCGACGAGCACAATATAAAAACAGGTACGCAATCTCAAAGCATCACTGATCAGCCAACGACAAAATCGTCAAGTAATTTCCAATGCGCGCAGATACGGCATCACCTGTTATTACATTTTTTTTTCGTGCTCAAAACGTTACACCAACGGAAAAAAAAATTAAAAAACAGGCGATGAAAGACGCCAATAATAACCTTGTCATGAGCCGGCCAACTGTAAATATCATTCCGTGGCTCAAAAAGAAATTCAGTTCGGTCGCATTTAATAACGTCGACGAACAAGACCAATGTCGTTTATTAAATTCACTTGCTTCGGGACCCGAAAATCCACTAACAGAAAAAAAATAAATGTGTTTGTGGAGCTTGTCGTCCGTGCAGTAAACATACTACAACCTTGTTTTCCTTAAGTTCTCGCCCAAATATAGAAAAAAAAAAACGAGAAAAAAAAAACACGATAGAGCTTTCACACGCCAAATATTTGTTTCCTTTAGTTTCTTTCTTGATCTGCGCAACCCAATAAATAAAAAAGGCCGTATTTGTATATGGACCTTCGTTGCTACGGCCATATATTTTTATATGGCACCATATAGGATATGTGATGTCGTATAACCTAAGGGGGGAGGGTGGGCTGCAATGACAGTGGACGTATCCGCACAAATTGGATGCCGCCAAAGTTTGCAGCTGTTAGAGTACATCAGCGAGCGGGTGATGTGGACGGCTGCACCATTTCTCGGTTTGACAAGCTGAGTCGCTCGAGTTATCGGCGTGAGAAGCAGCTGACCAAAACGGCTGAAACTGTTCGTTTACGATGGCAGTTTGTTTCATTTAGTTGGGATCCTTGCGTGTTTTCTTTCAAAACTTTTGAACGTGTTGACTCCGTGCCCCCTTAAATCGTCAAGCGAGCGGATATGAACACACGTACACACGTCAACATACAAACATATAAGCGTCTTTTTTTTATTTTTTACAGATATGAAGTGCCGACTCAAGTTGTTAAACTGGAGTGGTTAGTAGCTTATACGTCGATATTCCATTTAATTATTCGTAAACCATAACTCCGCCGCGGTTAGCGTTGGTTCAAAACCGATGTTTTCAACTCCGAGCTTCGTAAACATGCACAACTCGCCTAATTTGCCTTAGTAAAAACAAAACGTGCTTCGTGAAATCGATAGGGCCGAGAACCAAGCACGAAGTGGCGATGCAACCACCTAGTTCCAGATGCGAGCTCTAATCGTGCATTGCGTGCCTGACACCGGACATTTCTCGTGGTTTTCATTGAAACTTCGTTCACTACGTCAACGTGTCATTGTCAAAACTACGTTCGCATACGCTGCGTAATAATACTTCTCAGTTGACTACCTCTTAGGGTCAGCTTTAATTTATTTTATTTGTAATTTTATTTTAACAGGGGGACGGGGGGCGTGTAAACAACATGTACAGTTTCCAGGCATTAGCTTTTTTTTTTTTGTCTCCGAAACGAGTGGTGGGTGACTGCGGTTATGGGAAGAGATGATGATGCAACTGGTACGTAGAAGGTGCAGCAGCGCTTGCCTTAAAAACCGGAATAGGTCGTCCCGGAGTATAGGTCGACCCCCCCCCCCCCCCCTCTAACATTATATCTAAAAAATGAAAGAAACAGGTATAAACGGGCAAATCATGACCGGTGTATATGACGGGGGTCAACTTTTTGCAGCGCTTTTCTGGAAAAAAGCACCGCCTATATTCCGGTTTTTACGGTACCCAACACAATATTCCAGTGCGCGTGGCGCCTTGCTGCTGTGCTCGAGGTCGCGAGTGTGATCCCGACCGCGGCGGCAGCATTTCGACGGGGGTTGGAGTGTATAAAACGCTCATGTTTTACGTGCACGTCTTAACAACACTAGGTGGTAAGAATTATTCCAGAGTCCCTCGCTACGGTGGGACGCATAATGAACTTGACACGCATATTCCTCGAAGGTGGAGGAGAAATTAACTTTTATTGCGGAACCAGCACTTCAAGATGGCCGGGCCTAAGCCTCCCATGAGGGGACGTCGAGGGCTTGCCTCGCCGCCGCCTCACGGGCGTGCTGGGTCGCCCAGGTTTGGTCGTCGAGGGCGTAGCTCCGCAGAGCCTCACGCAACCTCGACGAGAGGGTCGTGGTGTTAATGTGTGCGCCTCCACCTTATATTCCTAGAATTAATTTTGTATTGTTTCCAGCGTCGTTTCTTGGTTACCCTATTCAACGAAACACTGGCTGCAGCGGCTAAGCAGCTATGACGCTCTTTTATTAGGCACAAGGTGAAAGCATTTCGCATGGAGGCGAAATGCAAGAATGATCCTGTAATTTCATTTCGGTGTACGTTTATATATAGATGCGGGGGCCAACAGAGGATTTTTTTCTGTCCGCGCCGTCATTGGCGGCGCCACCTCCGGGGGCTGCGCCGTCTAGTTTTCCGAGGTGGTCCAGCGTCGCGATGCCATCTGTGTCGACGAATGTCCGTGGATCAGGAGATGCTGCGGAATCACTGGTTACGAAGCCTGAGTGGACGGGGATTGACTAGCGTCGTTAGTCATCTCGGCAGAACCGAGGTGGCGTCCGCGCTGCGGGGAAATACAATGCCGTGTCGTATCTCGCTGCCCCAGCACTTCCACCTAACTGTTACGAAGTATCAAAACAACGCTGGCGTAACTACAAACGCTACGGCAAAAAAAAAAGGTCCAGAGTATCACGTGACCACGGTTGCAACAATAGCGTGTCTTTGTCTTCTACCCTTTTGCGCGATGGCGCCGACCACACTGGGACAATATTAACAACGCTCCTTCCCAGGGTGGTCGAGACTGAATCGAGACTGAATCGAGTACCAATCGAGTAGTACCAGAAACAAATTGAATTGACTCAAACGTTGAATACTTTTATGAATAGATTTCGAGCATTCGACAGCAGTGTTTACTATTGTAATTGGTATCAGCACTCTAGTATAGCGGCAGCGTTAGCGCGTTTCTCTCATTACCGTGCACGTTTTTGAGCTTTAATAATAAAAAAAGTACAAACGTTACATTGGGAGCAAATAAGTTTATTGGCACACGCAAGACTCACTGGTGAGCGCGATTAAAATAGCGGCTTAGGTGGAGAAATTTGGCTACCTTAGTGACGGCTTGCTTCACGACGTAGTTGCTTCATGACCTGTGTGAAATTTACCACATTTCTTTGGCTCCAAGTTTATGCTTGACCGCGCAGAGCTGGCGATTTTGAAATATTTGTATTCGCGAATATCGGCCATTTTATTCGTAGATCACGTCGCACCGAGCACTATTCCTTACATAATTCGAAAGTTCTGAATATTCGCGAAATCCTGTCTTCTGCCAGTAGTATGAAATAAGTCTTCCCTTCAGTGTACAGCTTTAATATAAGTGCGACTCTAACAAGGCGTCCTGAAAAACCCCCGCAGTATCACTTTCCCGTGTCCCTCTGCAGTAGTTTTCAGCCCCAAAATTTATCGCGGCCCGTGTCACCATTGCAAACGCGATCTCTCCCAACTCCGCCCATTATTTGCCACGCATCACAGGGCCGTTAAGGAATCTCTTTCCCAACTCTTTAATTAACGAAGCTCAGCAACCACTGCGCCCGTGCAACGTCTGCCGCCAGGTCCTCGGCGCCCAGTTTCAGAAAACGTCCCTATAGCTGTATATAGGATCGCGTGAGTTACTTACACGGTGATTTGCATGCACGTGGCATACGCAGCAGGGCACCGTCCTCTATCGTATAGTTCGTTAAGGTAGCTACTATAGCCGTGTCACATGGCCCAACGCGCAGCGCTATAGCAAGCCCGACAGCCATTAGCCATGTCACGCGAACAGGGTTAATGAAGAGATAATCAGTGACCGTCATTGTAAGCACTGATGGAGCACCGTCATATGCTATAGAACGGACTCTTGCAACGGACCAATAGGCGTGGAATGAACATGCTACAGGGCCGACGAGAGCAGGACGCCCGCTGTAATTGCAAACTGCCTTCCAGGAAGCAGCTCGAGCTGTCGCTGTGAGGTCAAGTGTCGCTGCTTCGGTGACCATTACAGGTGCTCTTGCTTCGTGGAAGCGAGTGCTTCTCGTACGATGTTTACTCTTCCGATTCATTAAGCTACGACACTTTGGTAGGACCCACGTGCTCCCCAGCGCAAGAACTCTGTTCTAACTGTCGATAAAGTTGTCTATATTCTGCCAAATGAAGGCGAGAGTCTCTATGGTACTTCTTTATTCGTTTGTTTTATTTAGGTTTCATTAGAAATATACAATACGAACACACACAAAAAGAAAAACGTTGTTGAATCTTATAGTCAATGTGCCTAGCGTCTGGTCCGCGGACCAAAATGCAGCTAAATTCGCCGAATAGTGGGCATACGGCGAACGAACTTTTACATCACAAACTCAAGAAAATCGCAACAAAGGACAGGAACTTTGGGCATTTAATAATAAGTGCGTAAGCAGCCGTAGGAAGTTATTAGCTATACACTTATTCAGAATACAATTCCAGATTGACGTTCCATTAAGTTCTACTAATCTCTGTTCGAAGGTATTTCCACCGAAACGCAGGTGACGTTTAATATGAGAGCAGGCTCTTGTATATCGCCGAACGCTTTGTGTAACCTTCAATTTCAAGAACTAACGAGCGTATAGTTTTGTCCGTCTTCTGAAGAGAGACAAGGCCTCACTTTTTGGCTGCACACTTCCGCCGCTGAACGTTTCATTGAAGCCAGTTTCAAAAAGCACGTCTTAGCGTCATGCGAGGCTCAACAGCGAGGGCCGTGTCGAGGGATCGCTGCTGTAAATTTGTGAAAGCAGGAAAGTTGTGCACAAGTGGGTTACTGCTATACCACGGAACATAGTTCGCAATTTCTTAAAGGGCGAAGACAGGCATTTCTTCTTCGCTTTTTTCTTTTTTTTCGAGAAAGTGCACCCGACAGGTCACAGAGAACTTGACGGTAATGTCACAGTGACGTCAACGCAAGAGAGAACGCTCGGGAAACACGTCGCACTTAACGCCGACAAATGTTACTTCCTACGCGACAAAAAGGTCACGTCGCACTATCACCGTTACTGAAGATTCCCCCACCTCCTGCGGTTATGCAAGGCGAGAAGACACTGTCGGCGAAACGGCGTCAGATTACTACTTCATTACGGGTCAGCCCGCCTTATATTGCGCTGCATTCCTCTCGCAGTTCCCCTTCCCCGATACCTCAATAAGCAGGTTGGGCTCGGTTGTCGCATCTCTCGGTAAACTCGCGCCCCGGATGACGTCGGCCACGTCGCGCTCCTTTGAACACGCGTCGTCAACATCGTCTGTGTGAGCGTGGTATCACGTATCCACGGCTAGAAACATGTTATTGTTTCCCCGCGCGTGGGCGGAAACACTTCTTCTCTTCATTACGGGACCACGGCGGAGTTGCAGTCGAATCTTGTCGTTCCTCTCGACATTCCTAGCGTTCCTAAAGAACAACCGAGATGGTTGCTTAAGGAGGAAGAAACCACGTTCGCTATAGAAGACGACAGAAAAAAAGGAAAAAAGTCTCGAGAGATAATAAAGCCGACAACGAAGCACAGAGGCGGCTCTTTAATGAATCCTGGAGAAGCTTGCCAGGTGGCATGCCTAATACTATGCTGTGCAACGTGGAACTGATGAGAATACGTTGTTTGTGTCCGGGCCGCCCTCCTGGCGTACAACGTTGGGTACACGGGTGGTTTCGCCGGCAATTGCTTCACTTTGTGCACGACGCAAGCTTGTTCGTGTACATGTGGCGTTCTTTGTGCAATTAGGTCGGAAATTGCATTAAGCGTAAGGGCAACCTTTCGAAAAAAGAAGGAAAAAAAGAAGATCGTTTCTGTGCATCAATCACACTCCCTACGCCACTCACGCTCGTTTTCTTTTCATTTTTTTTCTCTCTCTAATCTTGCTCTTAAAGGCACGTGCGCAAAGAAATCTGAGTGTCATCGCGGCTGTCATTGGATAGCATAGTGACTGTTGCATAGCAGTTTCGTATCCGGCCTTGGCGGCCATATTTCGATGAGGTCTAATTAACATGAACTGCTAATGTTATAGGATTAAGGGACGTGTTTTTAAAATCACAAGTTGGTCAAAATAAATACCGAGTCCCAAGGCGCGAATCACGGTCAGATCATGGTTTTGAGACGTAATACAGTCAAAATTTGTTTTTAATTCCTTCAATCAAGCGTCTTCGACAATCCGTTTGTTGTCTCACGCGAATACGTTTCCTGCGCATTGAAAGGCCGCAGGAAAGCCCTCGCCGGCCGATAGACTGAAAGCAAGATAAACGCGCGAAACAAAAGAACATTAACGACCGAGCCGTACAGCGACGGAAAGGTTGCCAGGTTAAAGAGAAAAGGGGGCGCGAATTGCTAAAGGTCACTTGCTCGGTGCCGTAAAGGGCATCGCCGAACGAAGCGAATGAGCACTTTCTCGGCTCGACTGTTGCTGGAATTCCTTTCTCCTACAGGGCAATCCTCTCCCGCGATCCACAGGGACGGCGTGGAACTGCCCTACACGATGGCCTGTTATATGCTTCGCGCCGGCGTCTTTCCCCGCATGGCCTCGTGCTGTGCGGGGAAGAAGCGTTGGGGGAAAATAAATGAAGCAAAATCCGAGTCAGCCCGGCAGTTCCGACGGCCCACCGCCCCGTACACCGACAACCGAGAAAATGGATGTTCGCTGCTGCGCTGATGGCGTTGGTCTTTCTTCTATACACGCGAACGTCCGAGTCGGCAAAAATGTGGCCTCCCGCTATAAAAGAAACGGGAAGACACGGCGAACTGAACGACCAAGCTAGGCCTCGTAAGAACCTCCTGTCGTCTTCCAGCATTCGCGAAATGTCCACGCGACCATAAGCGTCGTTCGGCGAGAACTTCCCTGTCGGTCGGTCGACGCTTTTGTTTGTTGCATGTTGTGTTTTATCGATTATCTTTTTTCATGTATTTTTTTACAATGATTCGAACATCACAGTTGTAGGGCGGGAAGAGTATATATGTGGAAAATAGGTCAGTAAGAGAAACTTGAGGTGCATTTGCGGTGTAGACTTCGCGCAATTGATAATGAAAAGCAGCTCAAGTTGTCAGTACTGCCTGAGCAAAAATATAATTTTTTTCCCGTATAGTAACGGGGGGAGACACATTAAACATCTGTAGAAAAGTAAAACAAAATTTTTGAGTTGTTATGTGCCAAAACCACGAGCTGATTATGAAGCACGCTGTAGTGGGGGAGACTCGGGAATAATTTGGACCACCTGGGCTTCTTTAACGCGCACCTAAATCTACGTACACTAGCGTGTTCGCATTTCGCCCCCGTAGAAATGCGGCCGCCGTGGTCGGGATTTGATGCCGCGGCCTCGTGCTTAGCAGCCCAACACCATATGCAGTAAGCAACCACGGCGGGTTCTCTAGAGTAGTCAGCATGAAGCACATAATGCTTACTAACAGGCCCATAAACAATATATGTGGTGCAAAGCTCAGTTTATATCTCTTTATTGCGGATTAATCGTCGAGATGTTCAGCGCGCCGGATACATGTTTGCCTACTTTACTACGCTGTCTTAGAGTGGTGTAAGGTCATAGGGCGTTTCTACTTTGACATTTATTGCCGTCATCTCAGTGTTACTTTTCGGAGTATTTCTTTAAAATTTGTTTTTTTTTTCTTTGTCCAAAATGCCTCTAGTCCACTGTCATTTATCACTGCTTCTTTATGCGCGGGTCGCACCTGCTTGCAGATATTACAGCGTAACGATACAGGCTGGAAACATCGTGAAACTACTGCTGCAGAATTTAGCTGCCACTCGTATACGCACCAGGAATGACAGTCATGTAAATTGGAGAAGGTATACTGTAAGCACAGGGTGAGGTCTTTGGCAAAAAGAGAACAGTTACAAAAGGCACAGTTATTATTGTGGACATAGTACGAGGGTTTCGACGGGAATTCAGGGCGCAGGCTCCTTTCACAGCTTATGACCACTGGGGGAAGCCGAACGCCAGGCCGGGGTACGCTTGTGCCCATTTGAACCAGTGGGTGACAGGCGGCGGTGGGAATCGAACCCACAACCTCCCGCAGCCGAGGCGGGCGCTCTACCACTAGGAAGGCCTAGGCCTAGGAAGTAACGTGGGTAGCAGTGGCCAGACCGCACTGGCAGCGAATGTGCGTGAGCATATCTGGAACGTGACGCTCGCATCGAACGACGGTAACAAACTCCCACTACGGTGTCGCAATCTTGGCTGACATAGTTGGAAGGCGTTCAGGGGATCACGCTATGTTGCGAGCACACAAAACGCACAATACTTTGTCTATTCAAAATTTTAAGGCGAAAGCCCTAAGTGGCTCGCCGCGCGATGGCCTTTACAAAAAAGGCGGCGTCTACTCGAATGGTACGAAAAAAAAAAAAAAAAACAAACGCGGGATATTTTGCCAGTGAGAGGCGGTTGGAGAGGGGAATGAGAGGCGCGCGCAGACAGAAAAAAACAGGTGTTGCGTCGCTGACGTCACCCGGCGGCGGCGGCGGCGGTTGATCGCTGACAAAAATGTGGTACAGATGAAAATCTGTAATAACTTTTTTTGCAGTGGAACGTCTTGCAGTTAACGCGGGAGCTATGAAGCATTCATAAAAAACGGGGAAATGAAGAGCGCAAATCGTCTATTACTATGGACTATGCCTGTATAAAAGTGCACAAACTTTTACAACGACGCTGTTATCCTCTAGATGGTCGGCATATTTCGTGGCGTGCTCACCCCAAAAAACGGCAGCTGGATAAAGGGGCTTTAATGTCTTTGAGTTTCCGCGTGACAGATTTATGTTTCCTCGTGTGTTCGGATGACAATTCGAAGCTATCGTATCTTTAAAGGGAAACTAGACTTCCACCCAAATGTAGCAATTTGCTACAATGGAAACCCAACCGGGTTCCTCGAAAGAAAGCCTCGCAGTTGAAGAAAAATTCGTCCTGGTCCGGGACTCGAACCCGGGACCACCACCTTTCCGGGGCAGCCGCTCTACGATCTGAGCTAACCAGGCGGCTAGCAGATGGCAGGGCGAAGTCGAATTTGTCGACAACTCGAACCCACAGGTTGGGTTTCCATTGTAGCAAATTGCTACATTTGGGTGGATGTCTCAGTTTCCCTTTAATTACTTATCTCCACCTAGCGGATTTCCGCTGAACTATTACGCCATACAGCTATCATATCTGCAGCTTGTGTTTAAGTCGTACTTTACGCATTTTCTGACGCAATTTACCTTAATGTAGTTCAATAAGGCACTTGCGCTTGGCGGACTGACTAGAAGGATGAGGATGTATTCTGCACTCCCGCACACCATGCCTGCGCGCCACACGCACGTCGTCGCTTGTGGTGGAGGGGCTTACGTAACGTCATCTAACGTCAGCTGGGGTAGTGGTACTTGTCAAACGTCAGCGCCAGCTTCGCTGTACATGCACTTTCACAGGGCGGAATGGAGGCGGATTCCTTTTTTATTTATTCTTTATTAAACCTGATCGTGGTCGGCATTCCAGGCCGCAACCTCGCGTTCCCTAGGCAAGCGCTCGGCACCGTGCCGAGGCCACGGGTTGGCTCATATATACCTGCGGTCTCTGCAGCAGCGCCGCTTCAAACTTTCGAAATCCACAGCCCAGCATCGCGTTCCATTGTGAGATGTTTAACTCTCGCGCAAGCGCGTGAGAAGGATTATGAGACAGTTCACTAAATTAAGAACCATATATCAAGCTTACGCAACTCGCGGCAAGCGGAAGGTATGGGGCGGGACGCTATCCTGGAGCTTCTACCGCGAGTCCTATTCTGTTTGTAATTAATCGGCCCTGAGCGCTGGGCCGTATTTAAGACGTACTTAGTACGGCAAAAGCCAGGGAATGTATCGCGGAAACGTATCTCAGGGGATTGTTCGGCCGCATGCTGTATTTATTTCTGTTCTTCTGTCGTTGCGGCATAGCCCTGACATTTCCTTGCCTTTATACCGTGCCCTGAAGAAAATTAATGGCTCCTTCCAGAACGATATGCGCCCACATTCCAGCGGCAATGTTACCGCAACCTCTCTTCTCGAGCGTGAGCGAGATTGGGATCAATAAAAGTAAAGTTTTAATTACGGCACTCGGTGCTCCCGCCTCGACATTTCAAAGAGCAACGGCTTTCAGCGTCCTCGCCACCAAAGCTGGAAAATTACTCCGCCGCGCGATAGAACGTAAATGTCCGGCTCGTTATGCCGACGACGTCTCGTTGTGCCACTTTTGCGCCGTATAAGAGAGCCTCGCCACTCGTGGTCCGGTTGCTAATTACCGCAAAGGCGGGCGCGCGGGCACTCGAGTCCCGCAAAATGTTTCCGATTCGGAAACAGTCGTCCTCGTGGGCCCACCGGCCCCTCTGTTGCCGTGCGCGAGCCTCACGGCCTCTAATTGTCTCGGTGAAAGGTGTCGCTGCGTTGATTTCGCACGTTAGTCTATAGATGAACAACAAACTACAGTGTACAAGTTTGCTCACTTCTGTGTATATAGCACTCACTGTTGTGCGAATGGCTTTGAAAGTGATTTATTATTAAGGGTGGGGTAGTAGGCTAGTACCATATGTGGGGAGAGATAGGAGCATTGCTGGACTTCACTTATTTCACGCCCACCGCGGTATAAGCCCAGTGGCTAACGGCGTGGCGCTGCTGAGCTCGAGGTCACGGATTCGGCCCTGGCCGCGGAGGGTACATTTCGAAGGGGGTGGAATGCGAAAAACGCTCGCGTGTAGTGAACTGGGCGCGCGGTAAAGGAACCAATCAGGTTCAAATCATTCCGGAGTGCCGCCCACTACGGCGTGCCTCATAATCAGATCGTAGTTTGGCACGTAAAACCCCATACTCTATTTTTTTTTCAAAGCGAAGCTGATTATGGCTAGCCGACTCGTTCGTCCGTCACCTTTAAGCAGAAACTATCACCATCAGCAATCGCTCGAGCGCCGTCGTCTTCTTCCACAGCTGCCTCCGATGCCGCTCATCATTCCTGCGTAGAATTTCACTTCTGTCTTTGTAATGGGGAGGCCGCGTTTACGGGGGTATGAGCCATTGCTTAAGGGGGCATGAGCCATTGCTTAAGGGGGTATGCGCCATTCATTGTCTTACGTGATGGACAGATTTAACTAAGAAGTAAGTTTATTTTGAAGAATCGCAAGCGACAACGGCGGACTGCGGGCATATCGTTAGTGACGTCGTTTTCTCCGTCACATCCGAACGTGTGTGCAACCTCATTAAGAAACACAAAGACGTAACCAATAATTGAGAAAAACTTTAATGTATACCGTCGGGATTAACCCAGTGATAATAAACACCGGAGCGACACGTTTCAGCTGCGCTGGTTAACCATTTTTACGGAGTGCTTGGGCGGTGAATTTTTCAATTCGTCACCCTTCGGGCAAGGATGCTCTATTTTATTGCGAGAGCAATTATATGGACACTCCAAGAGAATTTTCGCCGACGTCATCGGCGTCGGCGTTGCCTCCGTATATATTTAGATAGATGTATGCTACATGCCATGCTGCATATGCGGGTTATATAGCTACACTATTCTATCACTAAAGTTGCTCAAAGAAAGGTCTTGCATTCTTGACTAAATTATTCCTCAGAATTTTGAGAATGGCAACCAACAAACAAATGTAACGAAACATAACGCTAACAACGCATGCCTTTTACCCTGTATCTTCTCAGACTGAGAAATAATAAAAGTGTGAAACAACATTAGAGTTCAAACCTAAAAGTGATGTATTTTACTGGCGCGGCTCTTCACGGGCTGGGTAGTAGATACTGTGTGTTGTCATTAGAGGCTCTACACAGCGTGGTAAAGCTTTTAAGGGGGCCAGAAGTTTTGGCGCATTCTCGTATATCGCGTCCGGATTAATCGGACCCGCATATAATTAGGCCACCACCCGAGAAGTTCAAGTTCATTGTTAAACCTTGCTATAGCAGTCAGTGCTTGGCCCTTCGGGCGAAAGTGCTCAATTCATGGGAAGACACACAGAGGTCAGTGACAAAGAAGTTAACTGAGGCTATGGAGCCGCAAGGCTTCCTTGTTCACAATGCAATTCATTGCGAACAAGAAACCCGTATGGGCTCCGAAGAGGCGATTATCTTCCGACATTTTCAGTGACCTTTTGTGAGCGGTATTGTCAACAAGAAACCTGTGTTGGTTCCGAAGCATTCATTCTGAGCAGATCAGTGACCAGAAGCCATTGGTGTTTTTTCCTGGGATGATATCTGATCCTCGAAGATTTCGTCGAACCCTTCAATATATTGATTGTACCTAAGCCATTGTTCGTCCTCAACGAGTCTCGTCAAATTTAAAACCGTTCGTGCTTGCAATATGTAAATGACGTCACAAAGCCCGTGCAACGTCTGCGTAGGCAAAAAAAAGGTGTACTAAAGAAACGCACATGTTAGAATCTATGCGAAGCGAAGTTTTCGTGAATGAATGGATTGATGCAAAACTTTAATGGAAGTCCTGAGGTAGGCGACTCAGCGCGCAGCGGGCCGCTCCCACGTTGAGACAGTCAGGCCATGCCCGCTCGCCGAATCGTGGGCCCTCCGGACAGCCCTTAGTTGTGCCCCGGCATCGGGGCTCTTGATAGCGAAGAACCACTTGTCCTCATTGATCTGTTCCGCGCCTCACAACGAGGGGCAACGCCAGAGCATATGGTCTAGGCTAGCGAAGTCATTGCAGTGCCTGCAAGAACTTCTGGCATAAGTGTCGGGATAAAGCTTGTGTAATAAGCCGGGTTGGGATACGAGCCTGTTTGCAATAATCTGAGGGTCAGTGCCTGCGCTCTATTTAACTTCTTGTGAGGAAGGGGAAAGCCCCTCCTGCCGAGATAAAAGTGCCGCGTAATTTTGTTATATGTTGTCGGTTGATCGCTGTTCTCCACCACTGCGGGCCGGCGGGGGAGTTCTCCATGGTCGCGGAAAGCGAGAGCTCGCGCCATGGAGTGGGCCAGCTCGTTGGGGTTTGTGGGGCCTCCCATGATGGATCCCATGTGAGCAGGGAACCACGTGAGAATGTGGGTGGCGATGCTTTTGCCGTCGAGGATGCGACAGGCTTCCTTAAACGCGGCGCCAACGCTGAAGGCGCGGATGGCTGCCCTGGAGTCACTGAAGACTGGCGATTGGCGATTAATAAAATCGTATACAACTGTTCTTCTTCTGCACAACATTTTGTAGCATAGCGAATACGTACCTGCAAGGCAAGACAGCAAGACGCAGAGACCCCCATGACACGACTCACGCGTGAAAGTTCAGAACACGAAAGGGTTAACCCTTTGCTGGCGAGTGTTGCCTACAGGCAACATACCAGAACAAAGACCGTTTCCCTTGACGAGTTTCAGTATTCAGTTCCGAGTTCCGGACTAAATGTCTTCGGACAACACTGACTGACAGGCAGCAAGCGTCATTTGTTGGCTTAGAACAGGAACACTGGACGAAGAAGTTTGGCACGCGACTCACTCTCTCTTGAAAGTGAGGTAAGAGTAGACCGGCCGATGCAAGCTATCGAGTTCTAGTTTTTGGCAGCAAATAAAATGTACACAAATGGTTCACATGTGATCAGAGCTATCTATACAAATTAAAAACTTGGCCTAAGGTGGCTTGAGGTGAAGCCCACTTCCAGTTTCTGTCCTAGGTTTTTTTTCCCAAGGGTTGAAGGAATGTCCTCAAGAATGTTTTCTTTTTTTTCTTTTTGTTGACTATGCTTATTATTGATGTGTTTTGCATATTTAGATATAAAATACAAATTTTTTCCGGGTATCTTTATGTTTCGTCCTTAAAAAGTTAAGACCCATTCAAATCGGTTTTGCAAAGAATTAAAAAAAAGGAAAAAAATATTTTTCTGAGCATACTGTGAATACTGCGAAGGCAACCATTGCCTCATCACAGTCACAGAACCTACGTGTCATACAGCTAATTTTGGCCGCTCACACGTACCGTTTGAATAATAGAGTGCGTTCTAGAAGGCTATTTTTGAAGCAACGTTCTTTACTTCAATGTCGCTAAAATGTCGCCCATTGTTGTTCACGTCCCCCAACTATGTCGCCGGTCGCTAAATTGTAAGATTTGCTGCTAAACAGACAAGAAAATCGCTATCTCTAGCGACAAGGTCACTAAAATGGCAGCACTAAGGTCAACAATAAGTCAATAAACACAGACAGGGAACCAGACAAGTGGTTATACCTAAATAAAATATGTGGACACCCTAAGCACTTATGAGTTGTGAGTGCGAAAGCATTAATGTTCAATTGAACGCCGTTGAGCTGTACGAGTTATGAACTTCTCGCGGGCAAGCGAGCGCGTGGAGGCGCTTGGCGAACGCTTCCTAGCTAACGCAAGGCCGGTGCACTTCGATCCGTGACGTCATGCTAACTTTCCCGACTGCCATAGAATCTAAAGGGGACGCTCCCGAGCAAGCCGCAGTGATTTTGACCTCACCGCCTTCGCCACGCCGGGCTTGGCAATGGAAATTTGGGCCCAAGTAGTATGACGTTATAACGCAGAGTGCACAGGCCTGCGATCTTGGAGGCGCTGGTTTAGCCCAGTGGGTA
This sequence comes from Dermacentor silvarum, assembly GCF_013339745.2. Lineage (NCBI taxonomy): Eukaryota > Metazoa > Arthropoda > Arachnida > Ixodida > Ixodidae > Dermacentor > Dermacentor silvarum. Next base: position 48,143,426 of record NC_051158.1, on the reverse strand, counting down.
AGACACTAGACTTCTCAGCGTGGAGTCATAGGTTCTAATTTTACTGCCGCCAACGTTTTAGAGCACAGCTCTTAGGTGCCCGTTCTCACTGCGAACGCCGGCGTTGGCGTCGTCACTCGTAACCACGGTGTAAGATATATACACCTTAGGTGAGGACACTCGCGTGACGCGATCGACCAGATAAAGTAGCGACGGCGCGCGTCCATCGGGCCGGTGACGGCAGCGGGTACCTATCGGCAGGACGACGCCACTTCAATTAGGACGAAGACTAGAGCTTGCGCGGACAAGGAACACGCGGATAACACAAGCAACCAGAGAACAGCGTCTGCACGCGGCGTCGGCGGCGCCGTATCTGCTCCGTCGAGGTGATTGCCCTCTGCCCTCACCACGGTGACCTGCTTTCGCGTGTCACTCAATCATTTCGGTATTCCCGCGAAGCGCCGGTTGCTATACCAACGGGAGATGAAACGAATAAAACATTTTCTGTCTTGAAGTTGCGCCGTCCCGCCGATAGGTATCCGCTGCCGTCACCGGGCCGATGGATGCGCACCGTTGCTACTTTATCTGGCCGATTGGATCTCGCAAGTGTCCTCACCTAAAGAGTATATATCTTACACCATGTTCTTAACCGAGCGAACGAGCGCAGAGAAGGGTGAAAGAGCGAACGCGTAGTGCGGCGGGGGATGAAAGACGCGAGGGGATAACCGGAGAGGAGGTTACAGCGGGACCATGAGAAGGCGGAAAGCGGAGGAGGGTATTGCGAACGCGTGAGAAGAAAAGCATAGTGCGGCGATGATGACTACGAGATGGCGCCAGGGTAGCGCGCGTCGTCTGCGAGGTCTGTCGGCGGCGGCGGTTGCTGGGAATCGCGCCCTCGCGTCACCCGCGCGCTCGCCACACGCGCTGGCTCTCGCGACCTTCAGATAAGAGAGGCATTCGCGCCCCACTTCGCTCCGTTTGCAACATGCCGCACGAGACAGATTGTCCGCGCCAGCCAATATATCCCGAAATGACAACACGTATAGAGGTGCGCTCAAATTTCGCATCAGGGAGTCTCGTAATCGTCGGTGAATTTTTTTCCTTTCAAATTTATTCTGTTTTTATTGCGACATAAATTAAAAGGACACTCCAGGCGCATTGATGCCATCGGCACCGGGGTCGCCGTGATGTTCCGTATAGAGCACATGGGCGATAACATCGTCGTCGCGCGCCGTATGCTGTATGTGTGATTGAAAGCGTGCGAGGGTGCATTATCCGACGATGGAGGCTCAATCTCGCGCACACAAGGGAGGGAAGCGGGGAGGAACGCGCCGTCTTCCGTCACGCGTAAGGCACCGGGGGATGGGGAGGGAAGGGGAGGGGGGGGGCGTTCTACTCTGGTGGCTGTTGCGTATGATGCGGCCTCTCAGGCGCTATCTTCAAAGCGATTAGCGATGTGTACAGAGTCTAGGTTCACAGGGGGCTCATAGCTTCGTGGGCGCTGTGTTCTCGCTGCTTAGTTTGCATTGAAGCGAGAGGCAGCACGAAGGTCAATTCGCTCGCTGCTGCTGCTGGGCTCTCTCACTCCAGCGTTTTGACAGCGAGTTCCCGCGGTCACCGAGTAGGATGCGTTCATGTTTGTTTATGCGCGCGTGACACCACGCTCGTTAATTTAGTTAGTAATTGAATGTTTACAACACATGCTTCCGAGAGCGAGGGTGACGTGCCGTCGCGGCGATGCCCTCTCCCCTCACGTAACACCTGGCGCGCTAAGGCGGCAGCCTGAGTCCCTTTTGCCAGCTCTGCATGCTCCGTCGATGCGCGCTCGTGACGTGACGTCGCAGCCGACGGGAACTTACCGGCCGTTTCAGTGCTACAGACGACAGATGCCGGCTTTGTCGCTCAATTAGCTATTTCATTCTTTCGCATCAATATATATACATCACATTACTCTCGAGAGTTCACCTGCTTTGCTATTGCATTATCTTCGAAATCGGTCCCCTTTCCTCGGAAATAAACTGACCGAACAGGTGCGCCGCCAAACCCCGATGTAGGCACAGAAAACAGCCATGTAATCATGTAGTTACGCTCTTGATGTCGTAGATTTGTTGCACTATGGATATTTGGGTACGGTTTGTTTCACTGCGTAATTTGGTAGAGAAGATCCACCGTGATAGTGTAGTGGCTTCGGCGTTGCGCTGCTAATCCTGAGGTTGCGGGATCGAACCCCACGGCCGCGGATACTGCATTTCGATGGCGGGCGAAATGCAAGAACGCCCGTCTTCTGCGCATAGGGTGCACGTTAAATGCGTCCAAGTGGTGAAAATTATATCAGAGTCTTCCACTACGGCGTGCCTCATAATCATATCGGGGTTTTGGCACGTAAATCCTGCAAAATGTTGCAGAACTTAATTCATTTCATTTTTTTTTCGTAGAGAAGAGGAGCCGGCAACCAGCCGATCTAGTATAGGGGCAGTACAGATGAGCCTACATATAGGCCGATTAGTTAGATGAATGCTGCCGTGTGGGCGAGCTATCCGCCCTATAATACTGTAACAGCAGCTGCGGTGAGCAAAGTCTTGGAGAATTCGCAAATTTGAAAGCTGAGCTGTAATACTAGGGACGGCCCGCGCATGTCATGCAAGCGCTTCGACACGCGACCAGGTTGGGAGTGGCCTGAAAATGAAACTTTACACCGCCGCACAACGTCGGGCCAAGCCCAAAGCGGGCCGGCAGGAGGGCACTGGACTAAGGGCCCCTGCCAATCATACGGATAGGAAAAAAAAAAGTATTTATCTCTCTATCTCTCTCTCTTTATATATATATATATATATATATATATATATATATATATATATAGACCCTATCGGTGTTTACACACAGAGCTCCCCAAAGATTTCCGGTCAACTGCTCCGCAACAACATAACTTACAATAGCCTAGAATTCTATAGAACTCTCCGGTTGGCACCAGTTTTGCTGCAGAACTTTTGATAAGTGAGTTTTACTAATAAGTACAACTAGAAAGCTGCGTACATGAGCTCGACGCATGGGGCACTTTCCTTATATTTGAACGCATCAAGAACATCAGCCAGTAGTATGAGACAAATTACTTCTTTTTCCTTGACTAGCTTGACCGTCAAAAATGTATGAGGGGAAGTTTTCTGGGATCATGGATGCACTGCTGCCCCTGCACGGATAAAAGGGTCTGTAGATTCGAATGGTGTACAAGGAAGGTTCTGTGGATGTCGCTCACGGCCTTCCTAGGGAAGGCCGTGAACTTATTTCTAAACACGCAACGCTGTTATGCAATGCTGTTTTAGGGTGGCGATAACACCAAAGTTTTGACCGCTATTTACCGCCAAATTTGGTGGGTAGCCATTTTGGTCCGCAGTCTTTCTGCCTTTTTTTTTTTCTGTCACGCTCTGATGTACTCATGGTGGCAGGCGATCTAATAAATTTCTTTAGTTCAGTTTTGTGCCAATGCGCGAAAGAGACCTGCATACATCTTTAATATACTAGTTGCCTTTTGGTTTACTCGTTTTTACTAGTTGCTTTTTCGTGATTTTTTAAAAATCAAACTTATTTTTCTATTACATATCGTGCGACACATATAAAGCACCAAGTTGTAAGGCACGATGGCGTGCTCGTGGTAGTATTATCTCACGCCAAGAATGTCAACGGCATTAAGCATTGTCGTTGCCTTCCAGTTGTACATAGTATACAGGGTGTCCCAGCTATCACGCAGCACGATTTAAAAAAGGAGAGGAACCGTGTTACGCGAAGCAAACCTAGTGCATATGTGTCCAGTACAGAGGAGTATCCGCCAGTATTTTTTTTCGTTACTGAGATTTCATTAATTATTGTAAATAATTATCTAACTCGAGAAGTTCTGTCATAATTATCAAAGTGTCAATGAGAAGGTTGTATCTAGCAACAGGAAAAACTCCCGATACAGCTTTCTGTTGCTCAATACGTGCTACATGAAAGTGTTTTTTCGAGCGTGAAAGAAGCCCGCGAATACACGCAAAGTGGCTCGAGCGGCCAGTCATGCGGCAATTCGGCGTGTATTCGCGGGCTTCTTTCACACTTGGAAAAACACATGTATGTAGCACGTATTGAGCAACAGAAAGCTGTATCGGGAATTTTCATGTCGCTCTACAACTTTCTCATTGACACTTTGACAATTAGGACCGTACTTGTCGAGTTAGGTAAATAATTACAATTAATTATTTAAATCTTAGTAACGAAAAAATTACTGGCGGCTACTCCACTGTACTGGAAACAATACGCACTAGGTTGGCTTCGCGTAACGCCGTTCCTCTTTTTTTAAATCGTGCTGCGTGATAGCTGGGACACCCTGTATAAAGGGTATTATTCCGAAGTGTGCTGCAATAAAGACTGTCCTTACTAGTCTGTTTAACTGAAACGTAGACGTGCCGTGTACGGCGCTCAGACGCGCCACTTGTCTCTGGCTGCGGAGGCCAAAGTTTATTAAAAGAAGTTAATTAATTTCACGTCACCAAGGGTTGCGGGAATTGTGGGCTGTCGGCTGGTCTTTCGCCATTTTGTGCCCCAGATTTAACCCGCCAATTTAGCTGGTGGCGGCAAGTACCCTTACAAAGGCTGTCACCACCCTAAAATAGCGTTGCGTGTAGGCTCTCTAGGCCTTCCGTTCAGCTCAAACTTTGCTAGCCTCCCTCCTAAATGCCATCACTCTTTCACTATTCTAGCGAATTAAGTGTGTTTTCTGATAAGTTCACATAAAAACTTGAAAGCTATTACGTCTCCAGGTCCTTTCTATACCTTATTTTGAGTGCTTCCTGTAGCACTGAGCACAGGGGCCGTCACTAGTTTACCATACAACCTGCTCCAGGTTGGGGGATCTCTAAGAAGACATGCCGCACTAGCGCTACCGTTTGAGCCCGTAAATGTCAAACCTTTGCCATTGTCCCCGCTGACATGGGTTGGTCTATATGTTCAACATCATTTTATCTAATGTGACAATTTGTTTAAGTGTAACTGTGCCTTCCCGTGGGCCTATGTGGTATAATGTTAGTGAGTGCGGACTCGGACATTACTTTGAAAACGTGCTGCGCATGTGCAATACTCCGTACTTTGTATATGTTATCGTCCTAGAGGAATTGTGTCGTCATTGTGACTCAATGTTCGTATCGTCTTTTGTTGAAATAAACTTTTTTTCTAAACGCCCAGTGTTTTGACGGTTTCGAAAAAGTGTGCGACGTCACCAGTCCTATAATTCAAATTTTTATAATTGACAGCCTAAACCAAGAATTGGGCTTCATACTCTCGGCAAATGTAGCACAGATTAAGGAGAAATATTATTCCACCTGTATTAGTAAATTTCACCTTCTACAATACCAAAAAAAAGTAATAACGCTACACTTATCTCAAGAACAGTCTTTTGTAAGACGGAAGATGATCGGAAATAAAAGTGGGGCTTTTATTAAAGAGAAAAAAAAAACGCATTTTTTTCAAGGCGACGCCGCCTTGAAATTCCCGCACGAGCAAGCCATGACGTCATGGACTTCTATGGCATCTGCCAGAGCCCAGGGAAATGCTTAAGGGTAACAACAGTAGAATACGCTGTGTTCTAAAGTAGTCAGATAGTGAACATGACACGTTGTGGGAACTTATACTGGAGCCACAACCACCCACATAAATAAATAAATAAATAAATAAATAAATAAATAAATAAATAAATAAATAAATAAATAAATAAATAAATAAATAAATAAATAAATAAATAAATAAATAATATTACTGACACGCGTGCATTGATTATCTTTATTCTGGCCACTGTTCTTTTTTTTAAGCGGCCCATTCCAATTACAATGTTTTCGCCGGCCGCAAGACGCCACCTTCATGTATTGAAACATTCCCGAATGTCTGCCGACATTCGTGAATGTCGTCAGACATCAGATTGCGCGCCCGCACGCCAATAGTGGCGCACCTTCTCGCACCTACGCGAGCACCAAAAACTACACTGTTACCTCAGATGAGTCATGCACAAATATTTAGCCGATGTAAATAGCCGGGATCAGATTTTTTTCTGCACCCAAGTTCGCTCAATAAAGACTTAAATTTGTCACTCACAGTTGTACTGCGTGGTTATTCCCAGTCACTACAACGTGTCAATTCTTTTAAATCTTTGACGTCGTATTGGCGTACCGGGATTAAGGCTGTGGCGCGAAATTTGAAAAAAGAAAAGAAAGAACAGAAGGTAACTTTTGACTTAATTTTCTTTTCTATAACCGACCTGTTAGTGTTGAGCTGCTCAGCACGAGGTCGTGGGATCGAATCCCGGCCACGGCGGCTGCATTTCGATGGGGACGAGATGCGCAAACACCCGCGTACTTAGATTTAGGTGCACGTTAAAGAACCCTAGGCGGTCCAAATTTCCGGAGTCCCCCCACTACGGAGTACCTCATAATCAGATCGTGGTTTTGGCACGTAAAACCCCATAATTGAAATAATTAATTTTTTTCTGTTACCACGAAAAAACAACCAAAAACGAACATAATGTTTTTGAAAAGGGCTTTATCAAAGCAAACAAATTTAGTGTTTCTCTTTATTGTCCTTTTGAATTCGACAAATGTTATTACCATCGTTTCGGAGATTGCGTACTCAGAGCATTTCTGCGTTTAACGTGCATTTGATCGGGAGTACTTGGATTTGGGCCCCGAAGCAAAGCTCTGTGCACTGCCACACTCGATCACGGGCGCACTGCTGCGCCAGTGTTTCAGCGTTGCCATGCTTTCCCTCTTAGTACCCTGCAAAGCAGTGTGACTTGTCCGTGTGACGCCGCCTGTCTCCCTGCGTGCCCCCACATTAGAAGCCCGCTGGATGTCTAAAATGCGACATAACTGGTCGTCTCGCAGACGCATTTTAGACGTCTTTTAGACGAAGTCAGCGCGTCTGACGGGTTTTCTACATTTCTGCAGTTGATGTCCGTGTTACATTCAACGGATGTTATTTCACTGACTGGGGAAGTCAATATCAGAGCCACAGTATGGCCTCGGTAGCCGTTCTGTTGAAAAGCGCTAACTATCCGAGCCCATTAGGAAGACTACCGGTACTACATTTTTTTTTTTTTTTTGCTGAAACCCAAAACTCGTAGCCAATAAAAAAATGGGTCTCGGTAATAGCGTCTTATAAGTAATAACGCACTACAATGCTTCCGGCGTTTATGCTTCTACCTGCATCGCATACTTTCATCACTTTTCGCAGAATTTTCCTTACTTCGAGCGTCAATCATGGTTAAAGTTCAAAGACATATAAATTTTCATGTATTGGGCAATTTCACATACCGCGTTTCACGCGGTAAGCAATCTTTCAAGGACACTTGAATATATTTGATACAGCTGTACAGAAAGAAAAAGGGAACGTTACCGAAGCGTAAGCCTCCAAATGCATTTCGGGGACGTGTGCACAAAAATAAAACACGCCTTCGAGAGATTGTAAGAATTTGGAGCCATGGACAGCGTATTACAAGGATGTCGCTCTTGCAAGTTCTTTCATAAATATTTTATCCAACAAAAACTGCGAGAGTTAACGCGCCAAGCTATCACCCATATGATATCTCGGATCTATCTCATCTTTCCATTCCCTCTTTCCCATCCCCCAGAGTAGGGTAACCAACCAGACGCATTTCTGGTTAACATCCCTGCCTTCTCTTTCTTACCTTCTCCTCCCTGTCCGGGCATGCCACACACTGAATTATCCTACCTGAGGAAATAATCATATATCGCAGACAAAACACGCTTGAACAAGAAATTTAGAATTTCACGCCAACATCAGCTCCCTCATTCAGATATTGACGTTAAATTGAGCGTAACTATTTTCCTTTCTACTATGCGGCATGTATTCAGCAAGTATACTTTGACAACGCTACCGCTCTCATCAATGATTGTCTCTCTTTGAGTCTGTTGTCCGCGTAGGTTTATTGTACTTGTCAGTTTTAAAAAGTTTTTATTCTAGTAACATTATTCAGCAGCCCCTTTTTAATTCATGGAGACTTGCAAGCCAGTCGCTCATAGTTAGCTAAACATTTCAAAATTAAGTGGGACACTGCCAACAAGATTGAAAGGTAAAATTTAGCCACCTGCCTTGCATTCAGCGGTGAAAGCAATGAAACAATTCATATTTTCACTCCGCAGAGCGTATCCTAAATTATTGACATTCATATCGCGCTGGAATGCCACCTCTCGTCTCTTGATATTTACATCGTATTTACGTTCAAGGTGGCCGAAAAGCGCGAAAATTAGAACAGGCACAATCGAAGTAACGCCAGGGCATAAAAGCATGCAAGAAGGCTCACCGCCTCATGCGCCAGTGAAAAGCTAATCATCAGAAGTTGTCCCACGTGTCGTCTGGCAAATTTTCGCGCTGTGTTTCCTCCATTGATTAACGCCAATTCCCTCAGCTGTCATTCTTAATGAATTATATTTACGTCAACATCCTGTCGAGAAAGATCGCATCGCGACCACGTAGCCGTAAGGGGCATTTACGAATTCTCGGACGGAAAATGTAACGAGAAAGGCTTACCTCGTCAAGGTGACGAATACATCGAGCAACCAGAGAGGCAAAGTTCGTGATTGGCAGTCCCAAACTTTCTTCTTACAATATGCTTGACACGAGTCTTCGGTAAAGTAGAGAGTGTGACGTCGCAAAGTTCGCGTCCTTTATTAGCCGGAAAGCAGCTCCAGTTCCGGGCAACTTGAAAGTCGTCTGCTATCGAACAACTTCTGCTCCTTCCCGTATCGCCACAACACACTTTCCCGTTGGAAGTCCTCACGACAAACGTATTTTTCTTTCCTTACATCCACAACGAATGCGAGCGGAAATGATATTATGACGTCCTGTCTTACGCGCCGATGAGTTTCGGCGACTTCCGCTATCAAAGCTCGGTGATGGGAAGACACCGAGGAGCAGACGCCGATGCGAGCGCGTCGTCTACAAAATTGCCGCTGGCGCTCCCGAGCGCTTTCGCGCGCCTACATTGCCAGCCGCGATCTACTTGATGCTTCGGGAAGTGTTTGGGCCAAGAGCGCTAGATTGGCGGCGGAGGGGAAATAAAGCGAGAGAGAAGCTATTGTGGGATTATGGACCAATGGGCGCTTTGGAGAAGGAGCGGCTGCTACGCCATCCAGCGGCGGCCGCCGCAAGAGTTCGCCGACGTTCGATCGCGCGCTCGTTTGAACCACGCGTCTGCCCCTTATTGTGTTCATAGACGCAGACGACACTTAAGTAAATCGTTACACGTTCAAGGTTCGAAGTGCTCAAGTTGAGCACTGCAAGAAATCGCGTAGCAGGTGAGAGCCAAGGTTGTGTGCCTCGGTTACATCAGCAGCTAATATGCAGACACTAAGGGGCATATGAGTTTAGCATATATACGACCTCGATGGTCCAAATAAATGTTTTCTCTCTTTCTCCCTCTCTCTTAAAGAGAGCATAACACAATAGTTTGACAAGGCAATTTGATGGGAAGCGACGCTAACGAGTGACGGTAAGCGAGTCGTTAACTGTTGTTTAGCTCGTCGACAAGAAGCGAGCCCGTGATATATATATAGCACCTACCTTATCTCGAGACACCAGTGGGGTGGCGTGGACCTCACCAAGTGTCTTCTGGGTCTTCTTCATCGCCCTTATATGACAAATATAAGTGCCCTGATGCGCAGCCGAGCTATTTTACAGACTTGGAGCACACTGAATGTCCTAAGCCCCTCTTTAAACATGTCTAAAAACATCCTGAGTGCGTAAACGTCACTGTAAAAACTGCTCCGGGAAATATACAGATTACATTGAAAAGACTGCACCGCACAGCTGAGGTCTACAGGCACAGGGTTCGTGAAAAGCATTTGCCTAATTTTACAGTGAGGCTTCCCTTGTGAATACACTCCCGGCATTTGCTGACAGGGGACGCTGCACTGCAAAGTCATTTACACGAATAAAGGTAAATAAGGGTGTAAATTATTTTACAGTTCCTTGGCTACCGTCTTACGGAATAGTTGAAGAACAGAAAATACAAGAATTAGATGTTCAATTGCGACGTCAAACGTAGGTCTCTCAGCACAGGACCAATGCTCCTATTATAGGCCACAACAGCACACACCATCGTTCGTGTCTACGCTAACCTGTTTGTTGAGAATATTTGCGTGTGCAGCGCGTCTCTTCGCAGATGCGAGAGCACGTGCAGGCGAGAGCATGCGCGTGCGCGACAGCTTCCATTAGCTCCAAGAAGTAGGAACGAAATGACTGACCGAAAGTCAACTTTACAAATGTAAAATCATTTACACCCTTATTCACTTTTAAGGCCGCATTTCATTTTACAGTGTACCACTGCCTTTCGCGTCGCATTTCTCTTTGCATACACATCTCCGCCACTCTTCCCTACGACTAGCATCAAACATCGCCTTCGCCCTGGTGACGTCATTGTGTGGATGTCTCGCAGCATGCATTCGTGTGAATTGCTGTTTGCATTTCTCCATACCTTGTGAACGGTGTAGCCCATAAACATAAACTTTGCTTGCAATTATGGTTGGGACCTGTAGCGTTGCATATACATTGGGCGAGATTACACTTTGCATAGGACGACAATAACTATAATTGTGCGCATTGCGGTTATATTCATAGCATTTATTTGCCCTCTTTACGAAAGCTTCGAGTCCCATACAATTTAACGCTCATGTATCTAACTCGGGCGCTCGAAAGCTGCACATCCTGTTTCCCACAGTAGAACGTGTTTTATTTCCACCTCCTTGCCTTTTGATGCTAAGGACTAATTAGGCTTATCAGGGACCACATAAGATGCGTCTTACCCTAGTTGCTCTTCAAGCTGCTCAGTGTTTTTAATAGCATGCTTTGCGACAGCGGTGGCGTACACTGTAAAATAATTATTTTGCAGTGTACGCCACCGCTGTCGCAAAGCCTTACAAGTGAATATGGTTGTAAGTCGGACTATATAATCACACCCTTACGCCCGGCTTAAATCGGTCTGTAACTATCACCGCTACACCCATTTTGGGTCTATGGGTGACAGTTATACATCGATTTACTCCCTTATAAATTTTAAGGGTGTAAATTATTCTACCGTTTAGTGGAACTCCTCCTGAAATCGGGTATATTGACTCTGAGTGTTGCGAATAAGTTTCCGTGGTGCAATAGCATGTATACTCGGCTGATGTTCTTTTCTTTACTCGAGGCAAGAAATATGACGCATCTCTTTACTAGGTATGATCTCCACACTCATTATGTCGCACACTACCATTTATAGCTTTTCTTGCGTTTCCAACACTGCAACTGCGTCTAACGGACTGATTGAGCTACGCTGTAAAATATATTTACATCTATATATTCCACAGTCGGAAGCTGGTCTCGTCACCAATTTATAACCCTTATCAATCTTCCATGAATTTGTTTTTGTTTTTATCACTGTACACCCGCTACTCTTCTGTCAGGAACGCTATGTCACGCTCATTTGCGCGCACCTGCTGCTGACATGGAAATACAGGGATCGGAGCTTTAAAGAAGGGAAAATGTGCACGCCGGGTAGGCGATAACTCTTGCTTGCTAACAAGACAAGCCCCGCGAACCCGTTTATTGTTTCACAGAGGTTACAGCTCATGAAGCTCGTTGATGGTTTACGACGCTAATTCGTACGCTTTTTTTTTTTTTTTTTGCTTAGAAGGCGTTCAAGTGGTTTTGGTGCATGTTCCAAGCTATTACCGGTTGCTCTAGCAAAGCCCTGAATTTCGTTTCACACACTGTTAGTTTAGCTTTATAGGAAAAGCACAAACAAACAATTAAATTACACGCAGTATAAACTACCATATATTCCTGCTTTGTTGTAGATGCGAGTGTTGTTAATACGAGAAGTACTGTTTGCACAACGTGCGAACACATTGCAGCCCATGGATCGCGCAAAGCGCCGCCGCATCTTGCCACTCTACTGGTTTGAACTGCAGGTTTCTGGCGCTGTACAAATAATCACGTTCTAGCCGCGGCATTCTCTGCGTCCCGACTTACACGTATCCCCGACGACACCGTCGAAATGGGTCCCTGAAATCCGCTGTATTAATTAAATCTATACTCAGAACGGCGACACACGCCGAAGCGCCTTTATATCAGCGGCGTCAGAGAGTTGTTATGTGAATTCTATCATCATGGCTCGGTGGCTGCGTCCGCCGAAGCGTGCTTGTTCAGAGCTTGGAGCCCATCGACCGGAGTTTGTACTCGGGCCTCAGCGCTGACGCTGTGCGAAAAAAAGTTTGCACGGAAAGGGGTTTGTGCGCGCGCGTTTCTGGCGGATAGATATCGTTAGTCGCGCACCGCAGACTACGACAGGTATAAGCGAGAAGGCTCTTAGCAAACAACTTACGATCATTGTATGCCCACAACGTATGTATATTTTTCAAGCACCGGTTGAGTTAAAATTTACCGAAACGTATACATGGCTACACCCAGTGGTATATCGCGTCAGTCTGAACGTGCAAACTATGCCGGCGGGCTGCGAGCAGCCGGTTGAAAAATTTTAATTGAGACGAATTGCGTATATAAAAAAACTTCTTGATAAGGAAGCGGGTGCATTCTACTTGCCCGGAAGACACGTGTCTGAACTATCTTTGAAATGTGATGCGGGCAGAATGACGGCTATGAAAGCGTTCCCGTATTTTGTGCTTTCGGTAATGACAGGCATTTGGGAACGCTTGGGCGGCGCCAACATTGAAATGGATTCGGTGGGAAAGGCCCAAATGCTCAGAAACTTGCGTTGTTTTGCTGCAATATGACTAAATGTGAAAAATTTTATTGTCGTCGACAATGTTCCTCTTGATACTCAGTCATATCTTGCGCTTCGCATTTGGAGAATCCGGGAACGAGTACAAGCTTTTCTGTGACCAGTGTGCAATCACCGAAAGCCCCCGAAAACAAGACCAAGAAAAAAAAAGAAAACTTCGGGCATAACTCATCTACGATTTATATCTAAGTATGCGAATATCATTATTTGAATACAGAAATGAATTAAGAAATATTTTTAATTCCTTTTTTTTTTAGAGCGGAGCTCTCTTGCGTCCATTCTTGCCGCGTGCGTCACCAATGATTACGATAATCTTTAATGCGAAATTTGAGCAGCGTGGGAGACGTGTGGGCGCGATTCACAGCAGTCGCCGCAGACAGACCTCCGCTCATGCAGCGCTGTGTTTTTCCGTACAGATAAGGCGCGCTACTCTGGCGCCATCTCGTAGCCATCATCGCCGCAGAGCCAGTCTTGTGCGGCACTACACTTTTTAGAGCTTTTTATTGTGCATAATAATAAGGTTAAAATGCATGGGAATTAACAAACATAGACAGGGAGGTCCCATAGCCAACAGACTGTACAGGGGACCTCCCGTTAGAAACGAGTGGGAAATGTAAGTGCAAAGCAGCTCTATGCAAACGCACAAGACACCGTAATAAATGAGTCGCTAGCTAACACTGTAAAATATTTTATTAACACAATGCAATTTTTAATACAACGGTAACGTTGAAATGATTGTATTAAGTGCAAACATTTACGGAGGTTTGATTCGAATGTGTAAAAATGAGAGAGTGTCTCAATATGACGCGGTAATACGTTCCAAAGTGGTGTGGCTGAAAAATTAGTAGTAAATTTACAATAATTATTTCTAGGTTTTGGTAATAGATAGCTATTGGTAGAAGCGAATCGAGTAGACGTGGAGTGAGGATACTGGCTGTTAGTAATTATAGGGAAGGAGAGCTTTCGGCTAACACATTTATGGACAAATATTCCAAGTGAGTATTTATTTCGACACGCTTTCGCCATACCCTCCTCCTCCGCTTTTATCTTCGCGCTCTCTTCGCTAGTGCCGCCTTTCCTCCCGGCTGCGCTCCGCGTTCACTCTTTGATCCTTCGCTGTGCTCGTTCGCTCGTTTACGCGGACGCTGGCCGGAGAAACGGGCGCCTAGAGCCACGTTATAAAAAAAATTACTCCATCTCCCGCTAAACGGAACCATGTGTGGATGCGAAGCAGCGGGGAGATGGTTAGCTTGAGCGGCAGATGGTTTCGCGGCAGCGGCCCGAGCGCTCATCGCGGCGCTGCACAGGAGAGAGAATGAGGCGCGCGCGCTCCGTCATTTTCATACCGCGGAACTACCGCGGCGCCCCCAGCGGAGTATGCAGCTGTCGCACCACCTGTCGTGCGCGCCGCTCCGGATTCCTAGAGGAAAGAAAGGGGGGGGAGCGTAGGAGAGGAAAGAGAGGGGGGGACGCGCATGCGCTGTGGGGGTGTGGGACGCGGCCACCGCTCCGTAGAGGATTCCTAGAGGAGAGAAAGGGGGAAGCGTTGGAGAGGAGAGGGAGGGGAAGGGGACGCGAATACGCTGTGGGGGTGTGGGACGCCGCGGGGCGGAGGGACGGACAAAGCCCCCGCCATAAGCTGCTTCGCATCTAAAAGCGGCTGAGACGTCAAGATCACCGCAGCAGATTTCGTCACGATGGCACCATCACCATTTGCACGGCTCCGTGAGGAGCTACCTAGCTGTTCACTTTCGTTGTTTCCCTTCCGTCGGCAGAAGCCCATTGTCTTGATGCCAGCGACGCGCTAAATCTGCACCATCATTGCGTAATGAATCGCTTGTGCGGCCAAGCAAGCTTTCTGCGGCACGCGTTCGCTGCTATGTTGACATTAAAACTGCTTGCCTTCGAATAAAAAACAACGCGAATAAAAATCTAAAGCGGACTGGCGGCAAGGAACATGCTCACAGAACCACACTATTGATGTCAATATCACAAAAGGCTACGCGATCAGGTTGACTTTACAGACGTTCTTTTTCTGCGTCATTTACGCTTTCAGAGACCCTTTATTTGTAAATATTTGCTCACAGAGCTCTTAAAGAAGCATGTTTAATCAACATTTATTCACCGGCTACATAATCTCGTGGGCGGGCTACAAGCTACTCATTTTCCTTAGCCACCTAAGGTCACTTTTTGAAAATTTATATAACGTAGCTTTGTTAATTATGCACACAACTTCTCAACTTACTCCGTATCTACAAGTTACCCATCTGAACACTAGGATGATAAATAGCTTTATTTGGCTTCATATTTTTGTGCAGTTAAAAAATTAAACGACGATTACGATACTTCCTAATGCAAAACTTGAGCGCAGCTCCGTGTACTTGTTTTTTTTTATTTCGCGATACGTTGGCTGGCGTGGACAGTCTCTCTCGTACGGCACGTTGCAAACGAGCGAAGTGCGGCGCCTCGCTAATCGGGAGATCGCGAGAGGCAGCGCCTGGCTGACGCGTGAGCGCAATTCACCACAGCCGCCGCAGACAGACCTCCGCTCATGCAGCGCTTTGTTGCCATATATGATATGGCTGGGCGCGCTCGCCGCATGCCATCGGTGAACAGACGACGGCACGTTACTCTGGCGCCATGTCGTACTGGTCGTCGACCGTCTTGCGCGGCACTACATTTTTGTTCTCACGCTTTCGCCACACCATCCTCCGCCGCTTTGCGCCTCACGGTTCCGATGTATCCTCCTGCTCCACTTTCCCCTTCGCGTTCTCTTCGCTATCGCCGTTTTTCATCACCCGCTGCGCTCCGCGTTCGTTCTTTCATTCTTCGTTGTGCTCGTACGCTCGGCTACGCCGAGGGACAAGGCCGGCGCTCAACGCAGGAGCGGGCGCCTAAGAGCTCAGCTCTAAAACAGCCGGCATATTGATGGTGCAGTACGTTTCATATACAGAAAGTGTGAAAGCTTGGACATGTTTTCTTGGCGCAAATCCAGTTCATGAGCTTAAACGCATGTGCCCAACCGTGCAGCTTTGCCTTTGCTGTGGATTCTCCTACAGTATACAAGAAGCATCTCTGTGCTACGGTTCATCACACAAGGTCTGCGAGAACATTGTGTGCGCTCCCGATTAGAATTCTTAGCGTTGGTGGCATAAGGCTCTAGTTACAAGGTGCTAGTTTTAGAGAGTGTAAAACATCCTAAATGGTGTATAAATATGCTTACAGTGTATCAGGCATGCCTGCTGGACAGCTTTCTGGGTCTCCTAGAACCTTCATTCTTATCAAATAAAATTTCGGTTGGCGCTCTGCTGGCGCTTATTAGTCGGCGTCTTCCGACTAATAAGCGCCTGACAAAGATTTGCAGCAAAGCAGCAAATCCATTGGGTATGTGCCACTTTCAATGAGCTCCTTCACGGCAACGCTTTATTAGCCAGCTGCACCATGAATGCACTCGGTACGTGCCGCTCTTGAATGAACCCTTCACCAACTTGGGTCACTGTGTAAGTGCCAATGAGTGTGCGGCGAGCGAGGGAACAATTATCAGCGTCCGCAGGCACCGCCGCGCCAAGCCTCTCGTCTCAGAGGCCGCACGTGGACTTCTTGGCAGTGTCATCTAGATGGCACCGCGTGTCCGGAAAGAAGCGCGATAGAGGAGCCCGGTTGCCGCATGACGCATTGCGCACCGTTTTCTCACACCGGCGCGCCTCGCATTTCGAAGGCTATGCAGGCTTCACGGCGGCCGCACTAGATGGCGGCGAGTGTTCTTAGGGAAGCGCAAAAAAGTATTCCCGTTGCAGTGCACGCCTAACTCCTTTCGAAAGTGACAATACAATACGTTGTGTCATCATATTGATTCAATGCTCAACGCATCACCGTTGAACGTCATCGTTAGAAGAGTTCCGCCGCTTTTGAACACGAAAGCCTTATATGCCTCATCGGTCAGTTGACCTTCAACGTCCTTGAGCGAAAACCGTGTCATCGAAGTGAAATCGTACTCGGTGCAGTGAATCACGTAGTACACCAACCCGGCATCGTGTCTTACCTGTATGCAAAAGCTCACGCAACAATTTTGATGATGCACGGGTTAATCGAGCAACGCTCACGCAACAATATTTATGGTGCCCGGGTCACCGTCATCGTCTTAATTAAGATAGAGTTAATTGCGGAACTCGAACCAATGACCTTCGGTGGGAGTCGAACACTCGAGCTTATAGAGGAGTGGAACTCACCACCTGTGGCGTTAAGGCGAATTAAGGCACAGTTAATTATTATAGAGTTAATTAAGGCACTCGTACCCACGACCTTTGGTGGGAGTTGCACCCTCGACCTTTTGTGGGAGTCAAACCCATGACCTTTAGTGTCAAGGGCGAGTTTAATGAAGGAAAGGTTAACTAAGGTAGCGTCAATTAAGGCACTCGAACGCGCGAACTTTGGTCGGAAAAAACAAGAAGCAACAACGCATTTAAATACGAATTTCAAGTAATAATTTCATAAATATCTCATGAGCGCGCAGGCTTTGCCTTCACCCGCTTTGGCGTGTGCTAAAATGATTGTCAATTCTTCTGTTCGAGAAATGAGTTCAATGTTTCTCTCCCTGCTGACCACAGATATGAGGACGTCATTGAATATTTATTGCATCGTCCGCTAAGGAGACAATGCCATCCGCATACATAACGCATGGTAGTTCTTGTGTAGCCCTGCTCCATTTGGTTTATGTGGGGAAATAAAACCCTTTCATTGAATTTAACTCGGCTTTCACTGGCCGTACACGTATTCGAAGAGAAATAGTGATCTTCGGCAGATTTTTTCCACAGCCTCGTTACATTGTTGTGCCTTTTGTAGGGTATTTCCTTTAGTACTGTAATGACTTCGGTTATACCTCCTTTGAACACAGCATTCTATAAAAAATTTGCACTTTCGCCCGAAAGGCGAAGCATAGATTGCGATAGCGAATTAGTAGACAGCTATGTCAAGTAAGGATAGTACTTTTATTTGCCATATAAGCTATTAAACATTCGCTTACTGACTAAATTAACAAGCATGGTGTCACGTGCGCACAAACCAACATGAACACATCTCACTCGATGACCGCGGAAACTTGCTGTCAAAAGGCTGGAGTGAGGAAGCGCGGCCGCAGCAAGGAGCGAACTGACCTTCGTGCTGCCTCTCACTTCAACTAGATTTACGTGGCGACAACGCAGCGGACACGAACCTCCGAGCCATTGGCGTACCTAGAATTTGTACTCATCACAGATTGCTTCCAAGATAGGGCTCGCGCGTCCGTGTTCAGCCGCGTCACACGCACAAGGAGGAACGAAAAAGTTAGGAGAGAGCATACACGTCAC
Organism: Dermacentor silvarum; assembly: GCF_013339745.2. Lineage (NCBI taxonomy): Eukaryota > Metazoa > Arthropoda > Arachnida > Ixodida > Ixodidae > Dermacentor > Dermacentor silvarum. Next base: position 48,125,288 of record NC_051158.1, on the reverse strand, counting down.
GCAGCCAGCCTTGGTAAGCGAACGCTCCGTGAAGCAGCCCTTTGCTTATTGTCGGCCCAACACGTGACCTCTTGGGTCGAGATCACGGAGAAAGAATGAAGATTTGGCGACAAGTTTGGTGCCCGGTATTTTTTACAGCGAAGCTGTCTATGGCTAGGGGTCTATGCATTTTTCGTGCCCGTCAACAGATCTGCGCGTGCAGTACTTCAAAAGTGTAGTACTTCAAAGTGTAGTACTTCAACGTTTTGTGCATGCTACTGAGGATGTATTGGCATTAGAGTAAAGTATGACGTAAACAAATAAGCAATAGACATGGAATCACGTATTACAATGTTTACATGCATAACCCAATAGCGCCCCATTTATTTGTAAATAATGAGAAAAGAAAGATGCTGTTTTCCCAAGTACCCCATTTTGCTAAGAAGAGTCTTGCTAGGAAAGCCACAATGTAGTTTTTGTCAGCTACATGATGCCTGAGCTAATAATCGCCAAACTAGGAGAAGCTGAGCATAGTGAGTAGTACTTTGCGCATAACTTAATTTTTTTGCTTGGTTACTGCTTTCTAATACTGATTTTTGTCAGTAAGTTTAGGAAACAAATGCCGTTAACGATGAATGCATGGCATTTCTTATACAATACATGTCTACAGCGTCGGGAGAAATTTAGTGTAGGTCTTCCGTATAAGGTACGCTGGGCCCTATGTGTATGCCAGAAGAGGTTGCTTGTTCTCAACGCCCACATGATGATTTTTTACCTGTATGTGCGCATATTGTTTTTGCTGACTAGAAAAACTTGAGAGGTGGTTGCAGAAAAAATAAATAAAATAAGCATCACATGAACATTCTTATTATTCTTGCCATCGACAAAGATAAGGGTACTCTTGTCTTGTCTTCTGTATCAGTAAAATAGGGAACAGTGTCACAGCAAATTTTGATAAATAAAAATAAACAAGTTAAATATTTCATAAACATTTGTAGAGATCATATGTACACAACTTTAATAAAATAAAAAAATTAGTGCCAGCAAAAAGAAAAAAAAGAGAAAACAGAGTCTATGTAAGGAGCTAGTTTTTTTTTTCATTTTAAATGAGTCATGTCCACCCATACAGAATTTCACGCAAACACGAACATTTTTTGTCGAGTTGAAGTGCAACGCTATCCAACCTATTATGTGATATGTTTTGCAAGCCGGCTAGGGAACGTTGCACCAATTAATGAAAATGTATACTTACAATTTCACCAATATTAGGAGTAAAGCTGTGATTTGGGTCTTGTCTGAAACATTCGACTTGATGCGATGTTGGTCCGCAAACTGTTGAAAACGGCGGTCGAAAAACGACGAAGGCGGTTTGATGAGATTTAAATAAATAACCTGATAGAACATTGCCAATTAGGGGTGCTGTTGGTAATGTTCTATCGGCTTATTTGGTTTAATACATAAAGAGAGGAGGTTTATCTTTTATTGCGATAGCAGTTATATGGAAACTTCAGGCGTATGTCTGTCGTCGCCGCCATCGTCAGGTTCCGTGTAAAGTCCAAGGGCGATAAAATCGTCGCCGTGAGCCGTATGCTGTATGCGCGAGTGAAAGCGTGCGATAATGAGCCGGCGATCGCGGCTCAATCTCGCGCAAGTAAGGGAGAAAAGCTGGATAGGAAGCCCGCCGTCTTCCGTCGCGCTCAACGCCCGGGGGAAGGGGGTATGAAGGGGGGAGGGGGGAGTGCGTTCTACTCCGGGCTGCTGTATCTTGAAAGCCACCTACGCCAGGGACACAGTCCCCGGTGCGCTGTGTTTTCGCGGCTTAGTTCGCGTTGATGCCGCAGCGCAACGCGAAGGTCAATTCGCTCGCTGCTCCTCGCCGCGCTTCCTCACTCCAGCGTTTTGACAGCGAGTTTCCGCGGTCATCGAGTCAGATGTGTTCATGTCTGCTTGTGCGCGCGTGACACCATGCTTGTTCATTTAGTTAGTATACCTATGTTTAAAAGTTTATACAGTCTATAAAACTACTATCCTTAGTTCACTAATTTGCTATCGCAATCGATGCTTCACATTTGGGGTGAAACTGCAAATTGATTGATAGCATAAGCAGCCTGCTTTCTACTCTCTCACAAAATATTTTTCTTGAGCGAGACTGAAAGCAGTAGCAAAATCAGCAATAGAACCTGCAATCAGACTGCCATGCTGGCTCAGGCAGATTGTTTGGAAAGCGCTGTCCTATTGGGTTAGCGGATGTGGCTCATTTTGATCTGTACAACCGAAGGATCTGGCTTATTTTTTGTCGAAATATGATCTGCGCACATCGTTCGTTTGAACTGTCTGATCAATTTCCTTCTATCACGATTTCTAGATAAAAGTTGCCTAGTTACTCCTGTCATCTGACATAGTGTTGGTTTGCGGATTTCGATAATTTGCAAGGAGTTCTCATATATTCGTTTGCCAAATAAGATGAGTTTTCCAATAAAAGTTGGGTAAACCGCATTAGAAAAGTCGAGGTGGGCCCCATCTCCAGATAGGACAGGAAATTCTAACGAAAATTACACCGGGAAAATCATTAACAGGTTTCTAATGCGGGCAACAGGCTGTCATTGGAGGAGAGACCGCGAGTATGCTGAATGCTTCAAACAGCATTAAAACAAATTCTGACTGCCTTAGTCTTGTATGCCTGGATTCATCCCAACATATAAAAACAAATTACCAATAATATGTCAATAACACATATGGTGTCGCATCTAACCTTAGATGTCTGTATCGCGAAAAAAGAAGTTTAAGAACGTGCCACAAGATATGACTTTAAGGCCTACGATGATCGGTCTTCTGTCCTCTGGCGATCTAGCACCGCAGGTGTTCTAATTGTATTTGTTGCCGTGTTTTTAATTTCATTATCTTGTGGCGCTGCAAAAGTCTGCGCGTGGCCTCCCAGATTTTTGGCGGTATGTCTGTATGTATGCTTGATTATGTCCGCATCTAGCTCTTCCACGTTCACTTCGGTAACTGGGCAGTCGCTAGTGTAGTGGTTAGAACATCGCACTGTTGCACTTAGGGAACCGTGTTCAAGGCCAACTGTCAGACCAACTTGGATCACTGTGTACCAGCCGCTCTTTAATGAACCCTTTTGACGCCACCTTGGGTCATGGGTATGTGCCGCTCCTCAATGAAGCTCTATGAGGGCAACTTGGAACGCGTGCCACGAGCAAACTTCGCAGCAGTGTGGCTACATGGTGCACCGTGCAACGGAAGCGCGCGAGATAAGCCCAGCTGCTGTGCACGCTCGATAGATGACGCGTTTTGGCGGTGGCAATACGGGGCGTCGCCGCATAACTTCGTTGCTGATCGCATTATTGTCGACAGACATCCTGAGATGGTTTCTGACTGAATTTCCGAATCTATCTGGCTGAATATTGATATTTAGCGAGATACTTTCGGGAGTGTGCTTGGTTATTTTCCAACCCAACATAACAAATGTCCGAATAGTGCATCTGCTGACTATAGGCATGTACAAACGAGAATGGCGAGAGGGACTGCCACTCTTGCTGTACTGATATACCTCGGATGTCCTCTGCAGCGGAAGCTTGGATCTGTAACTGCCTGACTGTGCTTCACCACACCTGAGTCAGAAGATACATGTAATATTATGTAATAATTTGCGCAACTGCGGCACAAGAGCTGCTGTTTCCTACTGGAGCAGGGATTGAGGTTGTGAACATGCCCGCTTTTTGAACTAAATGTCACCAAAAGTTATGTATAAAACGTAACGCAGCACTTCATGTGATTAACGATCACGGTGTGTTGATGGGCGATAGTCCTTCTATTCGTGCTTTCTATTTTATTTCGACCAAATAATAGCATATATTTCTCTTTTGGATAACATACCTGATCGATAACGCACCGACACAAAAGTTGTGGAGGATTTCGGGAAGTGACCGATGAAAGTGTTTAAAGCAACCGAGGTATCTATTTTACGGTCCTATTCTCCATCAAAAATATATTCCCGCTATGCTATGCGTTTTACGCACATTGAAAGCCCGAAGTGCGCAAAGGAAGTTGCTGACGCCGAAAGAGCGCTGCCGCTCGTTACTTGAGCAATAACTTACGCTCGTATTTGCAGATGATTACGCTTTAGGGCTCTGCAATGCCTCTCACGTGGATGCGTCATCAAGGAGTAGTAATTCACTTTTGCGAGACTATCTTTCTGTGTCTTGAAACAGGGGGACCATAATAGTATGGCTTTAAGCGCTGTCATCGGTCATATACCCCTATTGGACAGCGTTCCAAATTTGGCACATAGTGGTTATTCTTTTTTTTAGGCTATTTCAGGAAAGCCGGCGAAGAAAACTATGCACCTAAAACAAGGCCCATAGTTTTCCTGATCTTGAATTAAAATTTCACTGCCATCTCTTGAAAGCTCTCCAAAGTAGAAACGTTTATTTTCTTGAAAAAACGCTTAAAATTATTTTGGCTTATGGGCTCGGTTTGAACATTCGGTTTTTTTTTTAATTTTAAATGTATGCAACAGCAATTAAAAATATTTTTTTCTAATTTTAGGGATAAACAGCAAACAAGAATAAAAAGATTTTTTTTTCATGTACGAAACTGTGGTCTTGGACCGCAAGACGGTATGTGCAATATTTGGCACACTGTGCAAATCTCCGGATGGATGCAGCTGGAGTGAGAGCGTGGACTCGCGCACATTTTACGGGTAGAGAACGCCTCAACAGAGGACGACTGGCGCTGATATTCCCTCTGGAAGTGAAGACTCAGACCCTTTGGACTCAGATGATTATCGAATGAATAATTAAATAAAACAATTGCGGAGAACATTCGCAAATCATAGTAAGGCAGTGTAGACTTTGGCGCGCTTTTGCATTTGACGCCAAAACGGGATCCAAAGCATGTTTTGTTGGCTGGAGGAGCGCTGTGTTGGATGTTCGAGCCGACCAAGTGGGACACTGGCCCGAATTTGACGACAATAGAAAGCGCTGCAAGTGTCCACTTAGCACACAAAAAAATCTTCCGTGCGCTGCAGTAAATGCAGTCAACCTGTGCTTGAATTCAGGAAGCAATTGTTTTGTTCTGTTTCACGAGGCAAGATGGCGCCTCCTTCAGTTGCCATTTTCACTTCACCTAATGCGGAAAAGGTTTCTGTGGATTTGCACAATCTGCCATATTTGGCACATACCGATATCTTTATCACCATGTGTCCAATAAACATAATTTTTTTCAGAATGCTTTCTTTTGAGGAAAAATACAATTACACAGCAAAAAAATTTCCCACACGGTATAATAATTCGTGCAGTAGAGAGATATTTAGACATGTGTCAAAACGTTTGCATTTAGGCCTTGTGGATTTCGTAAGCTAATAAGAGCCAGCTCATTCTTACTTTAATAAATATTTGCGCAAAATGGAATGACTAGCGCAAACAACGGCCACGCAACACAGTAGGCGCTGTTTTCTCAAAGGCCTCCGTTGGATATACGTATAATTCTTTGCAGCTTTTAGTTCAGACACCTGCTGTATTTTTGCAAATGAATACAATTTTTTTTCTAGATGTCGCACTTTTTTAACACATATCTCTATTTATTGTTTTTGCTTTCACTACGAACAAGCTCATTAGGCCGAGTTTGCGCAGTGGACGGCCACGTATTGGGCACACTTTGTGACAGGCAAAAGCGAGAGGGGTGGCTTTACGGACGGTTGGCTTGCAAAGGCTGGTAGTGGGACAAGACACTTCCTCCGGGTTTGAATCCGCCTTTGTGGAGTTGTAGAAACTCCCGTGTTCTGCCTCCTTTAGGTTTTTGTCATTTCTGCAGGTATGCACTATGTGCATTGAGAGTGCATGTTCTACAGCCTAAGCCCAGCATGCTTAACGAATACGGACACAGAGATATGCTAATGATTTCGGAGGATTGCTAAAGTACAATATAAGTAATTACTTTGTTTCATAGATCGCCAGTGAGTTTCGCTGAGAAGTTTGTTGCTGCGGTTTTTAATTGTGCAATATTGTAGAATAGCCAGCGCCTGCAATTTGAGCAGCAATTTAATATAATAACGAGAACGCTTGCGGAGAAGGTAATGGTCATGCAATGAACAATGTAATCAAAATGTATAGACGTAATTTAACGTAGCTTAGGCGGTATCCTAGTTCACAATTAAAGGGAAGAGCTAAATAGACAATGAGATGCGTAAGGCAGAGGATCAGCGGTCTGTTATAGTTACAGAATGGGTGACCAAATGAGGAGAAGGCTGTAAAGAGCGGCAGGGTTACGTGGTTTGAATAAATTAGGAAATTAGCAGGCATTGATTAGGTACAGTGGGTGCAAGGCAAGGGCAATTGTAGTTTTAAAAGATTATCATCTTTAAGGTACTTCACACACATAACTGATCAATTTATAAAAATGTCAGCAGTGCCCATGTCACGATTACTTTCCGCGGTAATGCGGTAATGGAATAAACATAACGACACAACTTATTGCCACCGTATGCAACGAATGCCGACCGATGCCGTATTCGTACACCATCTTTTTTTCGTGTACATAAAAAAATTACTTGATACGGAACGAGAGCAGAAATATCCTGTGTTTATTTTCATCTTTTTTTGTGACTGCACTTTGACGACTATATTTCAGCCCATAACCTGCTGAGTGATGATCGCTGCACATTCTCGAGCTCCTGGGCCCAACACGAAGTTCTCGTGAACGCCTTCGACAATCTTGACCTTGACTCTTCCGTGAAGGCACTGGGAAGTTTGGTAAGGGGAATATAAATGTTAATTGTCGAGAACAGCGTTAACCTCCGTATTTTCCCTATCAAGTTTTCGGCTTACCGAGGATCTACGCAGTGTTTCAATAAGATATGCGGATCTAAGAAAGCTCGTACGCTCGTTGTACGTGCACACATATGACACCTTGGCCTCTGTCCGATTCCATTATTTCTAAACCCAGTCACTAAAATCACAGGCAATGGTTAGCTGTGGTTTCAGGGCCTGCGTGTTTGCTCGAATCAGGTGTAACATTCCGCGGACACAGGGCCAACTGGCTGCGCAACCACCCCAAAACGGAGCAAGCCTCCGAGATCTGCAGCCTGAATCAGTACGACGTAATGTTACCTATACATTATTTACACTGTTTGCTAGCCGCGGGATCAGCGTCCCGGTACAACGCTCGTCTCTGATTCCGCAAGCTAAGATTTCTATCAAGCGCTTTCTCCCAGAGTAATCCCATTCAAGCTGCTTCTCAGGTTATCTTTTCTTTTTCTTGTCAAATTACGAAACATGTGCCAGATCGAAAACAATGCATCTCCTTTATACTAGAAGCTCTACTTCTTATGGCTGATTACTAGATGTGGTTTGGCGTCCAACAGGAGCACAACGCCTGCAATAGACGCCGCAGCGGCGAACCCCAGTCTTCGTGGTCATTGAGTGAGATTCGTTCCCGTTGGCCTGAGTGCGGTGATACAATATGCTTGTTATTTTAATTAGTAAGCGAATGTTACTTCAATTTATACGGACAAAAAAACTACGAACCTTAATTCGTGTAATTGCCTATTGCACTGTACCTTGCCATTGCTATCAATGCTTCGCCTTTCGGGTAAAACTTCGAGTGTTTTGTTTTTACCGCAATGCTGACAAAAAGCGTACGCGCTCCGTGGAACAAACGCGCACCCCGCGAGACACAAGCATTTAACTCACTTGGGAGAGGCCGTAGTCGGTTGGCAATTTCCACGTCGACTTGCGTGGACTGGACGGCTTGACGAGCACGGCATCGCCTTGAAACTTCGCGTGGGGCTCGTAGTTGGTAGCGACGGTGACGAACTCGTAGAATGCGCGCATAGCCGTTGTCACGTCCTGTCGTCTTGAGCGAAGTTTCGGGAATGCCTTGAAGAGGAGGTCAGCGACGGCGTCTACCTTGGCACCCCTATTCGCGCACTGGTTCAAGTGGTTGCAGACCTAGGTTGAAACGGCAGGAGAAAAATTAATGAACCACAAGGCGAACTCTGTTGCATCGTAACCTGTTCTCACACCCACAGATTTCAGTACAGTCTGGACCACTTAAACATTGCAGTGTTAGGGTTTTTTGGAGGTGGCACATCCCCAGCGTCTGTTTTTTTTTTCCTCGGATAATATAAAGCGAACACAGAGATGCATTTTTCGTTCTGTAGAAATAAAAACATGGAAGTGCTCTCTTAGTGTGGTCCTTACATTCCTATCTGACAAAAGTAATTTTAAACCGAACATGGCGTGGCAGAAACCCAGAAACCTACCGGCACGTCAGTAACGCTGAAGGTGTAATAGGAAATTTAGTTCATCCGTAAACTTTCGACCGCTAGCGGATTACCGTGTTATCGGAGCAGTAACCAGCAATGGAAGGATGAATGGAAGGATGAATGGATGTACGGATGCCATGAGCGTTGCCTTTGGTACGGCGCGGTGGGTTGCACCACCAAGCTCTCGGTCGTATTCTGCCTAATGCCCTACCTATTTAAAAAAAACACGCAACAAATTCCTGGCGTCCAAACGTTCTTTGAACCACTATTGGGAATTTCGTTTTTCTACGCCTCCATTGTTTGTGGTCTCCCTACTTTTCTGCCACCAAAGCTCCAATCGCCTCTTACAAATCTCTATTGCGGACATGTTTACTTCCCCCTGCAATAGGAAAACTGGTAGCGACATCTTGTGTTGCTTTGTGCAACTACAATGCGCTTTGAATAAATTTTATTTCTTTGTGTATGTGTGTGTGTGGCGTACATGTTCTTCCCGAAGGGAAATCGCAAAAAATGCCGTGCTAATAACTTACGTCGCAATGAACGCTTTACACCAGCCTTTAATTAGAATATAATAGGTAGCTGCAGTATCAGCTTTGAGTGCTATCTGGTTAAACTCTGCGGCCCAAGATATTGCTGTCAGCGCTGTAACTTCCGTAAACTTAACAGGTCGCGCGGTATTCCGCAAACGGTAATATATACACTTACGGACAAACTAAAACTCTATACTGGCGCAAGGTGTTCGTTGCGGAATTAGCAGTGCATCGCTGTATTCTGTAGGTTATAAATGAAACACGAGAGCCCTTCGACTTAACACCAAGGGAAAAAAACGTGGGCAGCTTGCACTAGTGGTGCAAGGCTGGAGTAAACAGCGTAGCTGGTGATCGACCTAGCTTGTTCCAGGTTTTACTAGGCTTGGCTAAGTTTTGCTAGGAAAGCCTAAGTGCTGCTAGGCACGCTATTCCGAATCGGTTCGACGCCGACGCGCCGATTCTCGCTTGGACGCACGGCGCGCTTCAAGATGGTGGGCTTCTTGTTCGGGTGTCCGGATCTTCTTTGATCGTCTCATGTCAAGGCTACATGTACTCGCTACAGAGTCAACGAGAGTTGTGCCACCGTCGCGGCGGCTCCGAGCTTTATCGCCCCGGTGACGTCACGGCCAAGCTGCGCCTCCACATTTGCCGGGGCGTGGCTGGTCGAAACCTGACGAGCCGCCGCCAGAGGCGCCTGCTGCAGTCACGGAGACCGCGCGCGTTCGGCGCGAGTGCCGGGAAACGGGGAAACGCGAACGGCATCGGCTGCAGCTCAGCGCGTTGCCTCGTTGCTGCTGCTACAATTTATTATTGCGATAGCAATTATATGGACACTTCTACCGGATTTCTGCCGTCGGCGTCACCGTCGCCGTGAGGTTCCGTATAGATTTCAAGGGCGATAAAATCGTCGCCGCGCGCCGTATGCGCGAGCGAAAGCGCGCGGGGGACGCGCGCTATCACGGATGGCGAACCCCCCCCCACCCCCCCCACCCCCCCCCCACCCCCCCCCCCCAGCACCCCCCCACCGCGCGCTATCACGGAGAGCGAACGCTCGGCGGAAAGCAAACGTGAAGGTCGCGCGAAAGACCGTGGGGCTATGGGAGGGAGGGAGGGAGGGAGGGAGGCGGGGCGGCGCTGTGCTCCAGCACCAAAGGCGTATCTTGCCACTCAATCTTCCACGCGAAAGCAACAAAGCGGGAAGAGGGGGGGGGGGGGGGGTCAGCTTTTCCTCTGCCAACTACTTCTCCTTTGCGCTTTGCCCGGGGATGCCGGTCGTCCGCACCGTCTCTTATCTCCACACGGCTCTGACCTTTGTATGCGCTGTGCATTTGCCGCTCAGTTTCCGTGAATGCGATAGACCGCGCGAACCTGCGCTTGCTGCCAGCGTTTTGACAGTAGTTGGCTGCGGTCATTCAGTGTGATCTATTCATGTTTGCTTGTGCGCGCTGACACCACGATTGTTAATTCAGTTAGTAAGCCAATGTGTCCAAGTTTATGCAGCCGATAAAACTACTATCCCTACTCCGAATAGCTCTCTACTAATTTGCTATCGCAATCGATGCTTCGCCTTTTGGGCGAAACTGCGACGTTTTTTCTCTCGCTCTCTCTCAAGCTGTCATTTTCTCTTTCACGTGTGCTACACGCGTGTCACGTGATCCGTGATCACGCGTGTAGCATATCCAATGCGGGTGTGTGCCGCACGTGATTTCTTTCTTCCGTGATTTCTTCCATGGAGGAAGGAAACCCTCTGCACAAGCTCATGTTTCCCGATGTATTGCCAGATGGCGTCCATGTCTCACGCAGCGCCTCCTCAATTTTATCAATGCCAGCCAGATGCGGCCGATTCAACATAAAGGAAGCGCTGTCTGAGGCAGGGCAAAACATAAATGGCCGCTTGATGATATAATGCGGTAAAATGAAATCTGTTCAAACAAACCTCCATTGCATTTATCATGCCAGGACGGAAATGGTACGAGAACAGCATCACGGGTGGCCAAGGATCAGACCAGCACTCATGTAGTACGGCCGGCAGAAGACTATCGTCTTTCGACGACATTTGCAGCGAAGCACGCAGATACGCGGCAATTTTTTTTCTTAAAGCTCAGGCAACTTCTGTAAAATTTTAGAACAAACCCCGATGCGTAAACTTTACCAAGATACGTACTTTAGTAGGACGTTCTGGCGGGCGAGTGGGTTCATAGCTTTTTTTCTCTATTTCTTTATGTCTTTCTTTCTTTCTTTCTTTCTTTCTTTCTTTCTTTCTTGTTCGTGCTATGTTCATTGAAGTTGGATCATTTCTGCACTATCGCCAGGGTTGCCCAGTTTCCAGCGTGACACCACCGCCGCCGCCGACACTTGTGAGCTTATAAAGCTTCGCTTAAATACTGAAAATAGCCCATGAGTGCATGAATGAATGAAATCAAATTTATTCAAGCTCCTGCAGGCCGCGAGACCTTTGGGGCTGTCATGGAGTGGGCGTCTCCCTACGACGAAACCGGGAGGTTGAGTTTCCTGGCGGCGTCGTCGTGGACCTGCTGGACGGCCAAGAGTTGGGGAGCGAGTTCTTCGCTCCGGATTGCTTCTTCAAACATGTGCTTTTCCGGTTCGGAGTCTATGTGAGCTTGCGAGCTCGGCCAGAGTAAACGTTAAGGGATGTATTGAAATTGGTGCAAAAAGACTTGTCCTAGAGCTCAGGCATGTAGTGGTGTAGTCTGTTTTGCGTGGGGTGTTTGTTTGTAGCATTCTGAGTGCAACCGCTTGAGCTCGAGTGAGCGTGCGGTGTGGCGTGCTATACTCTCTACGTTGTAGGTAATAGTGTTTCTCTTTGGCTGGTGACTTCACGCACGGCATAGGTACTTTATCTCAGTTGCGTTCCCGCCATGTGATGGGTAGGCCGCGTATTGCGCTCACCGAGAAAGAAGAGTATGCCTACGAAGAACGATGGCGCGAGCAGAAGCGGGAATGGGCGCGAAGGCGGCTGAAGGCTGCTAACGTCGAGTCCATATCATTCGACGTTCTGGTCAGTAGCGTATTCTCACACCGGAGGAAGAACAGCGTCCCATAAAGAGCGACGTCGACAAGAGAAACTAGTATGGGCCCGCCGGCGGCGGGAGGACAGTACGGTAAGCCGTGCTTAGGGATATGTTCCTCTTGTGTCTCTTCGGGACTTGGATAGACGTACTGTTGCAGGTGGACGGCTGCACAGCCGTCGTGTGCAACCGAAGTGTCGACTCCCGAGCCTGCGGCGTTGCCATATACGCTAAGACCGGCTGCGGGGTCGTTACTCCACATGTGTTACCGAATGCAGACGAGGTCGTTACCGCGGAGTGTACCTACGTGTGTGCTGTGCAGACTCAGGACGGAATCGTTGTCGCAACAGTCTACGTTCTTCCCAGGACGTCCAAAGGAGGCCTGTAGACCATTATGATTAACACCTTTGGTTGGATCACCCTTACCGACTCCACTCCCATCGTAATTGTGGGTGATTTCAACGTAGACCTGTCTCGGCCACATGGAATGTGGTTCGGGGCGTTTCTGTTGAAAAGGTTCGGAATTCAGTGCTATACAAACACCTGTGGACCTACCACACGTCATTGGTCCTGCATAGATTTGACTTTCGCGAAGAACCTTTCCAGCGTCCTTACAGAACCTACCGGCTTCGTGGCCGTCTACCATAGCGACCACGAAGCTACAGTCCACTTAGTGGCAACATAGTAAAGACGGTAGAAAAGGACAATTCATGCGGCATGCGTCTTTATTTAAATCAATATATTTTATCACAATATATACAGCTCCGCTGGTCATCCACCTTCACAGAGTGGAATCGCACTGAATTTTATCTCCCCATCTTTCTCCAACATATTCCACAACGGAACGATGCACACGCGGTTGTTCCGAACGGACAAAACCGTGTTGTAACTTGTCCTAAATCACCTCTGGTGTATACAAGTGAAAGAGCGCTGGTGTCTGAACGTGCCCTGCTCTAATCTACAGAGGGGAAGGTAGGTGGGTTCGGTACCCACTGCCGATACGCGTCGTGGTCCAGGTTGGCCCGGGTGTAGGGAACAGGTAGGGCTTGTGGTACATCCGGTACGGGTGCGTTGATGTAAGCGATATAAATTAAGCCGCATTATGGCAGACTGGATCAGTCAGGACAAGTGTCCACATGGAGATGGTAAAACAGGCATTCTCCGGTTTGACTGTGGGCGCAAACGGCGCTACTGTAAATGCATGTTAGATATCTTCAGAATAGCAATGGAAGCCAATAAAACAAGATTCTTTCGTTTTACAGCAAAGCGGCATATGACTAGGATCCCGGGATTTATTCCTCTCCATCGACAGAAAATTCAACCAATCACATCGAAAGCCACACACCGCGCCCGCCGTGCGGGAAAAGAAAAGAAACAGAAGGCTCACCTTCGCCCATAGCTTTCGCCGCGAGCATTTCCCCGTAAAGATTACCGTTGCATAAGCTGCATTTGCAGGGAAGCGGCAACTGTACAATACGAAGCAGGGAATGACGTCACTCGACTTTTATATGTAAAAGAAGAACCCGACTAGCAACTGATTTCATTTGTGCTGTGATAGCGCTATGGAAAGGCCACGCATAGTTAGGACTCCCGAAGAGCAGCGTGAACACGATAAGCGACGACGGGAACAGCAACGTCAATATGCACAACGGCGTTGTGCTCAGGCTCGGCCGCGCCCAATTCAAGGCTACGTCACATATGCTTATCGGATCATCTGATACCACAGCTTCGCTAGACAACCACCTACACAGCGTGGATTGGAACGCAGTGGATTGGAACGCAATGGATCGACTGCTGATTTGTTGATGCTTCGTAGCAGCAGCCATGTCGAGGATATGCATGGAAGCGCCGTCGATCGCTCGACAGAAGTGGTCTACTCTTTCCTCCGCCGCCTCCTCTCCTAAAGCGCTTGCTTTTTTCTTTACTTTTTGCTTGCGAAAGCCAAGTCGACGGTGGCGCACCTAGAAAGTCCACGTTGAAGCTTTCAGGCCGGGCGCTCGCCGCCGCCGCCGGCGGCGACTGCGGCTGCGCAGAGGACTTTCAACATGGCTCTGAGGCGGAAAAAGGAAAATATAAAGAAGTGAAAAGCGCGCGATATCATCGTCCAATCGGAGATACAGGAGAGAGAGAAGCGGCGTTTATCAAAGGATGGCGGTACTTTTCTTATATAGGGACTTTAGTGGTCGCTGCTCTTCAGTGTCGCTTCACGGCAATTCTTGTGAAGAGCAGCATTTTATGCATTCGAGGGGCAGCGCTGTGCTCTACAAGGTTGAGAGGAGGAAAAGCTTCGATTGGAGGATTGTTTGAGAATATCGGGGTTAGGCTTCTTGTGTTTGAGTCTCGCAGCGCACGATAGATACCATGCCGATGATAAACAGGGCCATATACATGCGAAGGTATTCGCACTTATTAACCGTACTGTTCAAAGATGCCGAGAAATAGTCACGCATTCTCGCTAGACAGCACAGAGATGCTACACGTCAGAAGGCTATGCATAAAAATTGTCAAGCCACAGCTTGCCACTGGCATCGGTATTTTGAAGGTGCCTTGTGGTCACTAACGCTGGAATGACGGCGCATAAAAATAAGCCAAACGATGTTCATTTTCTATCAAAATGTTCGAAACACGTCTAGAATAGGCATAAACATTGATTATAACAAAACTATTTTTAGGAAACATTTTCTGCAAAAGAGAGAAAGACGTTTACTAAATAAAAAAAATTGTACATGTATTAAAAGGCAACCCCAGGGAGAACACATGGTATAAAAGTGGAAGCGGGCTTCACTCCAAGCTACCTATGGATCCGTCTGGAATTTTTACGGAGAGCACTCGTCACACGTGAACCATAGGTGAACATTTCAATTCCTTTAAATCGCACGTGTGACACCAAAGGAGCCAGATAACTTGAATCGGTCTGTCTCCACTGACCTTGCTTTCAAAATACATTAGGTCACGTGTCAAACTCTTTCCTCACGCTGTGTTCTTTCCATAAGCCAAGAAATTAATGACGCTTGCGTCTGTCATTCGGTGTTGGCCGAAGACATTTAGCCAGGAACCTCGTACTCAATAATGAAACTCAGCAAAAAAAAAAAAAAGAAAGATAACATTTGTGGTGTGTTGCTTGTAGGCAAAACTCGTCAGTAAATGGGTTAACCCCAATAAGCAAGGTATGTACCAATTAACTAGGCTGAAGTGACTGTTATTTACAATGGGCAGCTTGCTAAATCTTGAGCGCAGATGTGGCAGAGTTTCGCACTATACATACTGGTCGTGTCCGACAACCAAGCCGACGACCGGCTCTTCAGACGAGCATAATCCAACAGCAAACATGCGTACCTTATGGAAGTCGACGTCCAGGTACTGCATGAGGAATCCACACAGCAGCACAGACTCTTCGTCCTCCTTCGTGTCCGCAAAGCGGCTCTGGTAGTTGCTCCAATGAACGGCAACAAACTTGGGAGCGCCATCTAGGAGGGTGAGGCTGCCCACGGACTCCCCGGCACTTTGGAGCTGCAAGGCCATCTCGAAGGCCACAGTGGCCCCGAAGGAATACCCAACCAGGTTGTAGGGGCCTTTGGGCTGAACTTCTTTGATCCTCTGAAAGGAAAGTGACAAGACATGGCGAGTGCTACGAGATTCCCCTTGTGGCCTAAGCCGATCCGCCACGATCGCTTATTGGATATGGCGTTGCGATGGTGATCTCAAGGTAGCAGGTACGATCAAAGTTGTGGCAGTCCCAGTTAGATGGGGACGAATTTCAAAAAAACGCTTGTGTTCCCAGGTTTACGTGCATGTTAAAGAACCCAAGGTGGCAAAACTAATCCGGAGACTACCACTAGAGCGTGCTTCCAAATAAGATTGTCGTTTTGGCACGTAATACTCCAGAATGTATTTATTAACTAATTATTTGTAGCCTAAACTTCAGTGATAATGACAATCATGGAGCAGAAAAGTTAGAGACAGCACGACAAAATTTAAGCGCTTACTTTTATCTTTAGGATTATTCCACGCGACATAAAAAGTCTGCAGGCAAAGTCAAATTTCTCATCTTTATCATCATCATCAGCAGCCTACTTTTATGTTCAATACAGGACGAAGGTCTCTCTCAGCGATGTCCAATTACCCCTGTCTTGCGCTAGCTGATTCCAACTTGCGCCTGGAAACTTCCTGATTTCAACACCCCACCTATTTTTCTGCCGTCCTCAACTGCACTTCCCTTCTCTTGGCAGAAATATGCCAACGTTATGTGCCAAGTACAATGTTGGAAAAAGGCCAACCTTATACCATAAGAATGAAAACGCAGTATAATCAAGGAATTATTAGGTCACTTTCAACATTGTAATAAATGTTTCGAAATTATTAAACATAATTTCGAAAACAATGAGGCTAACATCTGCCTTCAACAACCAAGAGAACAAGGTGGATTGAGGAAAGGATATACTGCAATAGATCACGTCCATGTTTGCCATCAATCTGCTAATTGAGAAATCTGCGGAGTTCAATCAACTTCTCTATAATGAATTTCATAGATTATAAAGGGCATTTGGTTCAGTATAGATATCAGCAGTCATGGAGGCATCACTTAATCAAGCAGTGCAGTAGGCATACGTGAACATCTTAGGAAATATTTTCAAAGATTCAACCACTACCTTGCTTTTCCACAAGAAAAGAAGAAAATTACCTATCACAAAAGGGGTCAGACAAGGAGAAACAATGTTTCCCATGATATTTACTGCATGCTTAGAAGAAGTATTCAAGCTATTAGACTGGGAAAGCTTAGGAGGGTGGTTCAGCGATGAATATTTCAACAGTCTTCAGTTCGCAAATAAGATTGTCCTATTAAGCAACACTGGAAACGAACTGCAACAACTGGTGGAGGGAAGTAACCGAGAAAGTGTAAGAGTGGGGTTGACTATTCATATGCTGAAGACAACTAAGCTGGACACTAGGCTGATGTCAGAAGCAGCAATTGAAGTGGGAGGTAAGGCACGAAGGCAACCAGTAGGTAAGCTCTCCCAAGTAACAAAGGACCAAATAACGAAACCACAAAACATGAAAGTGTCCAACTCAAAAGATCAGATAGAATTCGCTGAACTGTCGAAACTGATCAACAAGAAGAAAGTAAAGGATATCCGAAGTTATAACGCGGAAAAGATTGAGGAAGCTGTGAAATATGGACGCAGCATGAAATCAGTGAGAAGAAAACTTTGCGTAGGACAAGGCAAAATGTATGCACTGAAAGAGAAGCAGGGTAACATCGTCAGCAATTTCGCCGACATAGTAAAAGCAGCGTAAGGATTCTCTATGACCTCTACAGTTCCCAGTGAAGCGAAGCTACTTTCATTCGAAGTAGTGGTGAACAGTATACAGAAGCTCCTGCTATAACTAGCGATGAAGTTAGAAGGGCCTTGAAAGACATGACCAGGGGAAAAGCTCCTGGAGAAGATGTAATAATAATCGATTTAATTAAATATGGAGGAGATATCATGCTTGAAAAGCTTGCAGCCCTTTATACGCAATGTCTCACGACTTCGAGTGTACCAGAAAGCTGGAAGAACACCGACATTATACTCCTCCATAAGAAGGGAGACGTTAAAGAATTGAAGAATTGTAGACCCATTAGCTTGCTTTCAGTATTGTATAAAATATTCACCAAGATAATTTCCAATTAAATCAGGGCAACACTTGACTTCAACCAACAAAGAGAACAGGCTGGCTTCAGGAAGGGATATTCTACGATGGATCATATCCATGTCATCAATCAGGTAATAGAGAAATCTGCGGAGTACAATCAACCTCTCTATATGGCTTCTATATATTATGAAAATGCATTTGATTCAGTAGAGATACCAGCAGTCATAGAGGCACGCGTAATCAAGAAGTACAGTAGGCATACGTGAATATCTTGACAAATGTCTACAAGAATTCCACAGCAACCTTGGTTCTCCACTAGAAAAGTAGAAAGTTACCTATCAAGAAAGGGACCAGGAGAGGAGACACAATCTCTCCTATGCTATTCACTGCATGCTTAGAAGAAGTATTCAAGTTCTTAGACTGGGAAGGCTTAGGAGTGAGGATCAACGGCGAATATCTCAGCAACCTTCGGTTTGCAGATGACGTTGCCCTATTCAGCAACAATGAGAACGAATTACAGCAAATGATTGAGGAGCTTAACCGAGAAAAGTGTAAGAGTATGGTTGAACATTATTATGCAGAAAACAAACATAATGTTCAATAGCCTGGCAAGGGAACAAGAATTCAGGATCGCCAGTCAGTCTCTAGAGTCTGTAAAGGAGTACGTTTATCTAGGTCAATTACTCACAGGGACCCTGATCATGAGAAAGAAATTTACAGAAGAATAAAACTGGGTTGGAGTGCATACGGCAGGCCAAATCCTGACATGGAACTTAACACTGTCGTTGAAAAAAAAGTCTAAAATCATTGCATTCTACCGGTGCTGGCATATGGGGCAGAAACTTGGATTAACAAAGCTCGAGAACAAGTTAAGGACCACACAAAGAGCGATGGAACGAAAAATGTTAGGCCGAACCTCTAGAGATAGGAAGAGAGCGGTGTGGATAAGAGAGCAACAGGGGTAGTTTCTATTCTAGTTGACATGGTAATAAATAGAACTGGGCAGGCCATGTAATGCGTAGGCCAGATAATCGGTTGACCATTATAATTGCAGTATTGGTGGCCAGGGAAGAGACGTGCAGTCGAGGACGGCAGAAAATTTGGTGGGGTAATGAAAGTAGGAAATTTGCAGGCGCACGCTGGAATCATCTAGCACGAGGCAGGGATAATTTGAGATCGCTGAAAGAGACCTTCGCCTTACAAGTGGGCATAAAAATGAGCTATTGACGATAATGATGATGACGCCAATGATGAGATTTTAGACCAAGATAAGCACCGGTACTATTGGAGTGACAGACACCTCTGCATTGCTTGTGAATATGATGCTATGTTTTGAATTTTACCTTGTATTTTTTTTTGTTCCTTAGCCTTGAATTTTGACTTGCACCCTTTTTTTTTGTGCCTGGTCATACATTTGCCTCTGTCGGAATGCAGCATGCCTTGATCTGCAAATGGAACTCTTGACCCGGTGTGTTTTATCACCGTGTTTTATGAGCTGAGGAGAAGCCAAGGAGAAGCGATAAACGCTGACACGACGTGAAAGTGTGATAGGCATCGAAAACTGCACGTAGGGATGTTGCGTAGTGAAGTTTTCTGTCATAAATGTCGCACTTTTCGTACCCATGGCATCTTGCTGCATTTCTCTATCATGGCTGCTATCGTAGCTCTCCGCGCATTCGACAAGGATTCTACAGCGAAGCAACGCGTGTTTTGTCGTCGGTTGGCGCTGGACAACATCATCAGCCAGCGGCTTAGACTGTAGCGGCTGATAATGAGCTTGTGCGCGGCATTAGAACCGCACCTGCAACCATGCGCAGCACCATCTCATTTCATCACAATGGACGTGAGGGTGCTGATGGCCTTGCCTTGAGGCAATATGAACTACTTAATATCCATATTTATTTTTCCTTTCCCTAATTAATAACGCAATAAAGGCATTGCTTTCTAATATAGGCACTGCCTTTTTTGTTTTTCTTCACGGTTGCGCGATTGCGCTCGTCGGCGCTGTAGCAGACGCCGAGACAAGGGAGCTGTCGAAAAGTGGTGTGCCAGTTACTTGCCGTGAGAACATAGCCTCAACTACATGGGTATGATGTGCAATCAAGCTATCAGCTGACCGCGATTGTTTCTTTCCTTGTCGTTTAAGCAGAGCTTTGCTTCATTCTCGCCCTCATACGACACCGTAAGTTGAGTGCGCTGCCACTTCGATTGCACCCTTATCTTGGCCTAAGCACGTTTGAACGTTTTCACTAAGAAATTGCGTACGAACGGCGCCGCTTATTGAATTGCGTCCCTGATACGGTGTTATATGTTGAAAGAGTTTGTGTACTGCGTGCATGCGCTCCTGTGGCTCACATGTATTTCCTGTGTGACTGCATGCGTCGCATGACAGCGCAGTGCTGGTAGTTTAGATGGGACGATCGCGAAGTTTATTTTTCTGTTCGGGTTCTTCAGGTAATGGCGTTTAGATTATGGAATGATACTGGTGGAATTAATTTTGTTTGACGCAGTTATACGTACCTGCAAATAGACCGTGGCCATCTCCTCGATGGATCGCACCGGAATGTCAGGCGTCCACTGCACTCCGATGGCGGGCACAGTAAGGTGACTGGCGATCTCTAATACATTCATTACGTGACCCTGGATTGAATGAATGAAGAACAACGGGGAGGCCCCTTTGAAGCCATTCATTTCTACTATGACATTGTCGGCGACCATGTCCTCAACAGATGCCAGCCGTGGCACATCGGACGCCTTCGTGGATTCTGCGAGTGTGTGAAAGGTTCCGTATAAGCTAATTATGAAAGTATTAGGTTCCCGGTGCCGAAAACGTTTCAACGTTTTTGGCAATACTATGTTTGTCTTTGCACACTGTCCTTGCGATGTAGCGCTTGCATAAACGAAAAATAGTACACAGCCATCATCACCTAGGATGCTTACGTCTTCTACACAATTTCGACGATTAAGAAGAAACCGAGCCCGAAAGACTGAACTTGCTTGTACTGAAGGTGTAACGAAGGAATAGAGTGGGCATAATTTGTCGTTCACGACAACTGCTTGTCACTGGTCAGCTTCCTTGGCTAATATCGCTCTTACGACCACACATGCTTCGCAAGGCTAGAGGGCGAAACGTGCATTGCTGCAGTTACTGAACTCGACAGTCACTGTGAACGACTGTATTCTTCATGTGCACCCCCAGATGGAAACGCTATGAATTTCCTCTTCCTTTTTAAGACGAAAGCGTTTTATGCTTAGTTTCACAAATGACTCCTGCAACAGATGTAACGTCGGCTTCGGCACCGCCATCTAGGAGCAGCGAGGCGAAGTACTGCATCCTGACACTAACGAGCGCCGACAGGGAGCGCTTTGGTGTCCCTACGGATTAGGGTGCCTCGATGCCAGCGCCGCCGTTCAGGGTGGTGCCATCCTTTGACCGCAGCCGCGCCGCCGCTTTCTCGCTGCGACGCCATCTTGAGTCACAGCGAGCGGTTGCGAGTGCTTGGTGCGGGTGCTTAGTTCGAGACACAGTGCGCGCGGATGCTTCGCTGACGCTTCTACTTGCTGGACAGTGTTCAGCCGCATGAATGACAAGCTTGTCAAGTGCATCGAGTCGACATGACGGGCTGTTGTGTTCCCAAGTGCACCGGATCGACGCGTAAAGGGCTTCGTTGTTTACGCTTCCCCCGGGACCCACAGCGAAGGAAGAGATGGGAAGCCCAAGTAAACCGGTATCACTGGAAGGCAACGGATAGCTCCTTCATTTGCGAGGTAAGTGTCAAGAAATTTTAGACTATCGCATCGTGTTTTTCATTTAAATAAGAAAGTATTCTCTGATCCTCGCTCACGTACCTACGTTCGCTCACGAACTAAGCACTGCACCGATGCTGAGTAGCCTATGGTTTGCGAGCGCGCGTCGCATAGGCTTTTGCCGTTTTGATCGGCGCAGTCTATGCGAGTAGTACCCTTATTTAAGAACTGACGAAAATGCTTCGCCGCGAAATAGCCTTACATTAGCTACAAATCGTCATGTAAACCACCTATTTTACTTTTTCACGGGAAGCACACATCGTGTGTCTCTTGTTTCTTTTTTTTTCCCTCAGTTTCTTTTTTCGCTACTCGTTATTTGGGACCAAAGAACGCAGTGCTTCTTCTGGGGAGAGCGGCTGTTGTGTACGTGGCAAGCGAAGCATTGTGATTTTCTCTATTCTCAGCAGATATCTTGCGGATCTCAGGTTGTTACGTTATATAGCTGATTTTTTAGACGAATATATTTGTAGCGTGGTGCTCTTAAGCCGATGGTCATTCGTGCTCATTCCCGATCGTAGAGGGTACTGTGACGGTCTTTAAATGCCTGTGCACGGTATGCCCACGTGTAGTAGAGTTAAGGGGCATCATGGGACCAAAATGTTTCGGCGCAAATTTCTGGCATGGTGTCTGTTGCAGCCTGTGCATTTCTTCGAAACGTGTGAAGCGAGGTAATACAGCATTACTTCTGCGAAAATTTATTTTTAAGCACTGTAATGGGTTCTCTGTATTTACAAGGCAACTTTTCATATCAATAATCACTTTTGTTATTTTACTTGTACTTAGAAACACTTTGAGGAGGACCAGTACGAGGGAAATCGACAGGATGGGCGCCGTCTGTTAAAGTCAACAGCCCTACATCATCATGGACTATATTTTCGAAGTGAAAAACATTGCTAATCTGTATTTGACTGTCTTAGTTTCGTTTACGGTTTTCGTACGCGATATGCATGCAGTGTTGTTTATTTTTTAAATGTAGTTATCAGTGTTCTAATGGTTATTTATAAAATGTTCTGTACTCGCCATCGATGTATTTGGCTGATGCGACGTATTCGATGGTAGTTGATGTATTCTGGCTGGATATCTTGATTAATATTACCCGCGGTTGCGTTTTCTTGTTTGCATTCTTGTTTTCGATTTATATTGCGTGTAATAAGGTTGACGTACTCACTTGAACCCCCCCCCCCCATGTAATGAATAAATTAAAAAAACTCTCACTATCTCGAATTAAGTGTCGAGCCTACCTTGCGAATTTTTTTTTTTGATCTCGTCCTTCAACATAAGCTTCAGGCGCCACACAGTACATATATTTTTCATGTACATATCTCTTTCATGATTGATTGTACTAGACATTATAAGTAAATGTATTTTGTGCATCGTTTGGTTTCTTGTGTGTACTACGCAAGATTGACACAGACGAGTTACGTTACATGTTTCTCTACAGCACTAACTAAACCTTATTTTCACATCGCAGTTATTTTTACACCAGCTTAATCCTGTCAGCACACAGTTTTGTGGACAAAAAAAAAGCAAAATTGCGCGTAGATATCGTCAACTAATTGCAACGAACGCGAAGAGCACGCGCAACGCAAGGGAAACTAACCGCCGTGGCCGAGTGGGTGGCTACGGTAAAGGAGGCGTGACGTGTAAACCAAAATACAACAGCGAAAAAGAAAAACTTCCACACACAGGGGGTCGCAAACCTTATATACCAAGCATCGAAGCACAAGAAAAAATAGTGCGTATTTCTAACATACACACGGCATATTAAATGTAAATTGAATTAGGCAACTTGGGGCATGTTCCCGGCGCCATACATTTACGTCTTGGACCTTCGACGAGTTAACGGCTATTGGTTATAAAGATGTGCAGATGCGATACAGATAAGAAAATCCTCATCAAGGCAAAGCACTTGGAAGTGCGCCGCGAGTAACACTATTTATGAACGCAAGCGTAGCTGAGTCTCAGCTCGTGTGACTCAATATGGCGGCGCCAGCGGGGTTGTCTCCACCCTGGACGGCGGCGCTGGGCATCGAGGCACCCTAACTACGGATAAAACCCCTTGATGTTAGAAAGTAGCGACACGCTTTGATCTACGCCGCAACACCCTCGCAGGCGCGGTCAACCTCCTCCTTTTCTCCCCCTCTTTCGCGGAGGCAGCGCATCCGCCACGCTGAATGGCTGCGGCGCGCGAGACTACCCCGTCAGGTGACCGTGACGTCACGAAAACGGCGCGAAACTTGCTTTCGCGCGCCTTTAGTTTCTCCCGCCCGTCATGCGCAGTCCAAGTGGTGGTCGCCCTGCCGCTCCGAACGTGTGCTTCCCAAGTTTTTCCATCCTTTCGTAGGAATCTGAGATTCGTTCTCCGTGAAAATGCCTCGCTGCTGCGCGTTTCAATGCAGCAGCAGGACAGAGAAAGGGCAAGCCTTATTTATATCCCCCGAGGAGAACGGAATGTCGTTCGTCGGAAGCAGTGGCTCCAAAACATCAGGAGAAGGGATTTCGTCCCTTCCAAGCACGCCGTTCTTTGCGAGGTGAATGTTGCAGCTTTCCTCATATTTGTGGATGAAGTTGCATGGAGATTTTAATGCTCTTCGCCATAGCCGGGCTCTTCGTTCAGTTCACTACAGAGCACCGATAACTCTGGACATAGTTTTTTTTTAAGTGAGTCGGCTGAAATTTTCGTTGACTCTTCGAGCCGTGACAAAGCTTTTTTTTTTGTTTTCGCGCGTGCGTTAGTTTTCAAATGTATGTAATTTGTGAGTTAATGTCTGTAACTCATATTTTGTAGTTGTGTGCGTGTGTGTGTGTGCGTGTTTGTGTATGTGTGTGCGTGTATGTGTGTGCATGTATGTGTTTGCGCGCGTGTGTGTGTGCGTGTGATCCTTGTACCTGATACTTGTGAAGCCAAGGAACTATTTTACTCTTATTGCGTGCTTATTGTATCTTTGCAAAGTTTCAATACTGCGAGCATATTTTTTTCTTTGCGTACTTTATGTTGCGAAGGCATGAACCGCAATATATAGGTAGATAAGCGGTATTATGTATTATGTATTATTCGCGCATGCTCATTAAGTACAAGCCACGCGCTTCTGATAATCTCCCTCAATTCTGATAAACTTGACATCTTGAAGTCTGTAAGTTAATTATCAAGTGCCAGTCTTAGCAGTTTCCGTGTAAGTAATCAGCCTTTTTTTGTTTTTTTTTTTTTTAGAGAGAGACTTAGGTTAGTCCCAGAGGTGATGGAATGTAATTTCTCGTCGGTTCATAGTGACGGAATACAGGCGCGTGTGTAAAGTTCTATGTTGGCTGTTTCGCAAACACAGCACGTATTTTGCACAGTGGCATTGGTACAAAGGCTTTTGACCCACTCATTTTGGCGAATTCACTTTAAGTAAACTATCACATTTCTTCTTGGTTACCTTCTCTGAGCCTTTTAAGAGCGAAGATTGTGAACCAAATTCTCGTTTATACTGTACGCTGCTTATATTGTATGCACCCAATACACCTCCGCGTTACGGACAACCCAAGTGGCGACGTAGAGGTAAACAGCTCAGCCACTGCTTGGTACTCATTTTTCGGAGAGCTTCCGCTTGTATTTATCGAAGCGTCCTCAAAAAAAAATGTCACGACGTTCTATCGGAAACGTTCTTCCGTCATGACAGTTTCACAAGGGATAAATAAATTCCCATACAACGCTTCAAAGGGCCGAATAAACAAGCGCGCGCATTGATTCTAATGCGGCTACAGCGAGCCACTGGAGGGTTCAGCGCCGCGCCGGCCCGGTGAGGGGGAGAAATCCGAGGAGAATTGAGGAGGAAAGCGCGCGCGCGGGGAAGAGTGTCGCTACTTTCTAACATCAAGGGGCTTTAACTACGGATCGGAGGCTCCAACGCGGTGTAGCCATATAAAAATAAAACGCCGGCAGACCCCACGCCCTGTGGGAATCGATGTTGTACAAACCAGGGTGCTGGGAGCCTACCAAGTTAACGAAACGACCATCTGAGCACCAAGACGTAGACGGCTTTTTCATGACCTACAGACACGCATGTCATGAGCTTCACGTCAAGAGTCCTCAGGAGTTCCTTTAGCAACACCTAGGAGACCTCAAGGCGAAAGCCTTAGCCATGCTCATGACTATGACTTCAACCATTGACCTTTAGCCTTTTCTTTCACTTAGTACCACATCCGAACCCATTCCATTGGTTTTTGAGTGTTAATCTTTTTTTTCGCTGAGTCAGTGTCATTTTTTCTGAGTCATGGTCATGACTATGCGTTCTACCACCGTCTTTAGTGTTTCCTTCACTTACTACTCACGTCAGAACCCATATCAGTGGTTTCTGAGTGTTATTCTTTCTTCGCTGAGTCATTGTCAGTTTTGCTGAGTCATGCTCATCACTATTTCTTCTACCACCATCCTTTAGTGTTTCCTTCACTTAGGACCCACGTCAGAACCCATTTCAGTGGTTTCTGAGTGTTAATTTTTTTCGCTGGGTCATTGTCGTTTTAGGCGGCTGTTTTATGACCTACATGACAGGCATATCATGACATTCATGTCATTAGCCATCATTTATGGTTGTCATACACTCCTGTCATACTATGCCAATTTTGGTACCTACCAAGTTAACGAAACGACCATGAGAGCACCAAGACGTGGCCAGCTGTTTCATGACCTTCATCAAACACATGTCATGATATTCATGTAATAACATATCATTTATGTTGGTCATACACTCTTGTCATTGTATGCGAATTTCAGTAAAAGCCAAGTTAACGATACGACCGTGAGAGCACCGAGACGTAGGCGGCTAGATAGACAGATACTGTCAAAGTGACAATTGTTCGCCAAAAAATGCTTCGCATTTAAAAAGAACTAAGTTCAGCTTCGTGCATATAGTTTCATACAATAATTAATCGTAAATAGATGTGTCCGACGGCAGGATTCGAGCCCAGGACCTCTAGTACAGAAGCCAGATATGGAAACCATTACTCCATGGACCCTTCTTTTCCCTAATTTTTTTATTTATTATTTTTAGCCGCGTGTCGATGCATGTGTCCGTGGAGTAGAAATTACTCCACGGACACATGCATCGACACGCGGTTTAGAACGCTTTTATCAATTTCTCACGGGCAAGTCAGCGCGTTGCGATGACTGACGCTTTGCGATGCCTGAACGCGTTGCGATTTGGCCCCCTCAACATGCTGAACCACTGCAATTAGTAGCAATTGTGTGTGTTCGCAAGGTATTCTGCACCTACAAAAGTATACATCGCTCCAAAATTTAGGACAGTGAAGGCTGCTAAAGCACATAATCAGCAAATTCACAGCACCGTCTGAATCCACAAGCACCTGCGCTAAGCGCCGCAGAAAGGGAACGACGTCCACGGGCGAATCTCGCTTTGGTCCGACGAGAGACACGCCACCGTGAAGCAGAACGCATTCGCGCGTTCGCAGCGCACGCAGCGAACATTGCCACTCGTATTCCTGAAGCTGAGCACGTCGCAACTCAACTGGCTGCCCAAGACACTACGAAGACGAACCAAAATTCTCGTACCTTAGCCGAAGCGACTCGGTAGCTGGACGCCGCTCGCCAACAGAGCGCCACGCGCCAAGCAAACATGCAACACGGTCGCCGGCCCGCAAATCGCGTGCCTTGCGCTGCAGTGGTCCGTGATTTCACGTAGCAAACATGCAACAGCTTCCATGAAGACACGTTTCACTTTGGTATTCTGCCGAATCCTATGAAAGAGGTATCAACCATATTTTTCCCATCCCTTTATCCACTTCCCCTGTGTAGGATCGCAAATAGAACGCGAATCTAGAAAACCTCCCTGCCTTTCCTTCACTCTTCTCTTCACCTCTTTCACAATTACAAGTAGAGAAATAATGTACTGTTTACAGTACATTGTAACGTCTACAAGTGATAGTTTCTGTTGGCTGCCCAGCAAGGAGAGGGGCAGAGGAGGAAGATGAAAGGGTGGAGGTAGTAGAAAGACAAATACAGAGTATATAACAGAAAGGAACTAAACCGCGTACAAAATATGGCGTTAGCAACGACAGCAGGTAGCGCTCTAGTGACACCTATTCTTACAAACGCCGCTTTTTTACGAACCGCTTTGTGAATAGCATTACCCGCCGTGATGGCTTACTCGGTACGGCATTGCCCTACTAAGCACGAGGTAGCGAGATCAACGATGTAGCTCAGTCAAATACTATTCTGACGATCAAATCCCGGGCCGCAGCAGCAGCATTTCGATGGGAGCGAAATGCAAGAACGCCTGTCTACAGTGAATTGGTCGCAACTGAACGAACAAATCAAAATGAAATCTCAGTGCCCCACTACGGCGTGCCTCATAATTAAATCATGGTTTTGGCACGCAAAAGCTCAGAATTTATTCAAGCGAAGCTTGTATTCGCTAGCCTGCGCCGGCGATGTAACGCTAATACTACTATGGCTCATACCCGCATTGGATATGCGGGTGTGAGCGAGGGACAAGAAATAACGAAAGACAGAAGCAAGGCAAGAAAGAAAGAAATAAGAAAGAAAGAAAGAGCAGGTGCGGGGAACGCTGCGCCGGCGCCGGATCACGTGACGCGCTCGACCAATCAGGGTCGTTTGGAGTGTCGTGGGAAGGGAAAGGGAAGGTAAGGGAGTTGGCGTGCGCTCCGCCTTGCTTCCCTCGCCACAGATCACTTTCGGCGTCCGCAGGGAAGGCCTCGCGTGGTGCGTTCCGCCGAGGAGCAGGCTGCGTTTGAGCAACGGCTTAGCGAACTCGCTGGGGAAAGGGCTAGTCGTCGACGTGCCGATTCTAGCGTGAGGGCTTCCGAAGGCCATGCGAAATCCCAAGTTACTGACCCCGAGTTGCGGGAGCGCGATGTTGAGGCCTAACGTCAGCGAAGAGCCGCCTACCAAGCGAAGAGCCGTTTAGGGCAAACGACGCGGAACGCCTGAGACAGTGTCGCCTTGCCACAAGCTTCGCTTACCCCCATTTTCTCAACAGGGCAAGGGCGTTGAATTTTTTAATAACGTCCCATCTGCGCGACAGTTCAGCGTTCCCATGCGGCGAGTACCTCATGCTGTGCATGTTTTGTGCACTTCTCTTGGTCCTCGTTTTTTTTTTTTTTGTCAGCGCTGCATGAGCCTCGGGGTGAATACGCATTCCAACTAGCTCTTTTTTTATTTCTAGACGAATACCTCGCTCATGGTCCGTCATTTGTGACGCCGCGGTGCTGCTCCCTCCATCAGTTCTGTTGTTCATCTCTCGAAGCTCGCTAACGGTGAGCTGCCGGATCTCCGGAATGGACAGCACGAAGTCGTAGTCTCGCTCCAGGGTCTGCTGCACCTCGACGCCCATCAGTGAGTCCATGCCCAGATCGCCGAGGCTTGAGTTCGGGTCGAGGCTTGACGCGTCCTTCACACCTGCCGGATTCATGCGTCCAAACACCGTTTTCATAAGGTATATGATGCTTTAACGAAACTTCGTGAATAGTTTTGAACATGCATGATCGGGTTCTTTGGTGTATCTGCTGTTCGTTAGTGTGATCAGCAGAAATTTAACCCGACACCAGGAGTGCGATCTTGTACGCGTTCCAAAATGGAACGGAGGCAGTGCGTTCCATCGAGCCGAACACGATTGGTCAATTCGATCATCATGGTTCAAATTGACCAATTGTGTGCGGCTCGATGGAACGGACCGCCTCCGTTCCATTTGGGAACGCGTACAAGATCGCGCCCCAGAGGTAGCATGTCAAGCAACCATACTACAGTGTACTAGAAGTACACTGTAACCATACTGGCTCGCATATCCCTCAATTAAATTAGCATTTCCTGTAGAACTAATTACACTTACTCCCCACTACCTTGATATTTTACACTGATGGACAATCTCTCATAGCGGTGTTGTATTTGGTACATGTGCGCAATGCTTCTGTTCGTAATCGATAAATGAACACACAAATTTGCGCGAAAGAAGCCCATCTGACATTGGCTATTACGTGAAACATGTTGCGGATTTCACAGTGAGTTTAAAATTTTTTTAGGGCATGATGATCTGAATGGGGGGGAGGGGAGGGGGGAGGGCATGTTCAATAACAATCCTCCTGGATTTCCGTAAACTAGTCTCACGGAATATCACACAAGTACGCGATGCAGGTTGTAAAGCCTGGCTTTAAAGCATGGCTTTAATTACTGTAGTTAACGAACATGGGTCGACGTTTCGTTTCCAAATATAAATAAAAATGACCTATCGACCTATATTTGTGAACAAAGCTAGCAATATAGCGAGCTGATGGAGTTTCTTCGTCCCGCCTATATGATGGAATAAATAAAGCCAGTCTCGATATTGCCCAGAGTGGCTATGGGTCGACCTATACTGCAATTATCTTGTTTATTTCTTGGCGAGTTGAGTATGTAGGGGTCCGCCAATTGGAGTATATACTGCATATGCCCTTATTATCAACAGGAATTAAACAACTTTCGAAGAAACCTATCTTGGGGACTGTAAACGCCATAGTGAAATAAGACAAGCATGAAATAAATACGAAAGCGGAAAAAGCACAACAGTTGATAAGAACTTGAAAAATAAATTATACAGGGAAAGGTACAAACTGTTTTAGTTCAGAAGAAGACAACTGACTACGAGAAAGTAGACAGAAAATACAATCACAACACATTTTACAAGTACGTGCTAGTATCCTCCTGTGACGAAACATTGTCATCCTACATCTGCGAGATTTCCTAACATCACAATAAATTTAAACAGCTGCGATTCGTTTTCCTTCAATTAGTTCCCATTACTTGAAGGGATAAACCTAATGTGATGGGCCTTCAATATCTTAAATTACAATTCACATATAAGAGATTGAACAGTGGATGCCTACTGCTTAAGTTCGAGCACTTGTTATCCTTACATATGCCCCGTAAATAGTGTACAGAAGCGCTAAATTTCGCTCCTATCCGAACGGGCTTGCCACCGGCAAGCAATGTGCACTTGTTACCTTACATCTTGCACGGTAGCAGAGCGCGACATTACTAATAACGGCTCAGTCACCGAAACAAGTTTCTACTAATTAGAATACGGCCCGTTATTTTTCCCGTACAGCACATATCAAAAGGCACCCGTGTTCTAGCTACGTCGACCCGCCACGGTAGATAAGTGGCTATGGTGTCTCACTGCTGAGCTCGGAGTCTCAGGTAAGATCCCGGCCGTGGCGGCCCCATTTCGATGGGTGTGAAATGCAAAATTGCTCATGTACTTGGATTTAGATGCAGGTGATAGAACACCAAGCGGTCAAAATTAATCCCGTGCTCCTCAGTACAGCGTACCTCATAATCGCAACAAGGTTTTGACACGTAAAACCCCAGAATTTCTTTTTTAAAGCGAAGCTTTCACTGCGAATAATACCGGACTCTCCTGACCATGGCTGCCCCCTGCTGCTGCTGTCTCGCCGAACAGCACACACTCGGCTGCGGGACGGCGGCGCCATCTTGGAGCGATGGCTCACACTACTTCGCCCGCAGCATGGCCTCTGCGATTAGCTCCGGCAGCAGCAGCTGATCGCAGAGGCCACGCCCGCAGCAGTAGAAGGTAGAGGTGGGAAAACCGGCCTGCACATGCGGGTTGTTGGCCGCTGGTGGAGAGGGCGAGCGCGCCGAAACTCGGAGAACCGCGATGAGACCGGAGAGAGGGCACCGGAAGAGATGGCTTCATGCTGCGAATGCGTTGTGCCACCTGGCAACCACGTGGACGGTCGCATCTACGCTTCCAAGGGGAGGTCAGCTTGCCTATTCCAAAGATCTGCGCTTCATAATAAAGCCAGCTTACCTCTTTCAATCCCTGTAACGCTGGTTGCGTTCAAATGTGCATTGCATTGCAGAGCTCCTCGTTCGGGACATCGTTGAGCCAGATGAGAAGGTGTGCGTGAGCACTGCCTCGTACACTTCCATGTATATGCGTGTAGATTTCAAGAAAGCACGTTATATCTGCTGCATAATTTAATGCGCATTATATGGCTCATGGAACGGAAAATCCGGTGGAGTCCCCGGAGATAGTACAAAAAGCCACGTGGTCACAGCCGATTATCGGAAGGCGCGCGCCGTGTGGGTGCTGGGTTCCTTGAAGCCCCATCAGATGGCGCTCACCTCCGCGCATCCGCGGAGGTTAGCGCCATCTGATGGTGCTTCTAATTTTTCCTTCTAATTTCTAATTTCTAAAGAAATTAGAAGGGAAAATCTGTAAGATAACACAAAGGGCAGTGCCTTGCTATTTGAGGCTCGAGCTGGTTGCCTAAGGACGAAAACATATTGGAACAAATATTCGGAACTAGATGAGACATGTGTATGCTTCAGTAAAGATCCAGAAACCACTCAGCACATCCTGATGGAATGCGACGGGATTCACCCAGCGAGAACCGTAGGTAACGTGCAACTCCCAGAAGCACTTGGGTTTAAAGTGGAAGGAAACATAAACAGATCAGCCGTAGAGATCAGCAAGAGACGATTAGAGACGATTAGGTAGAAAAAAATTGTGGTTGATCCCTCTTATATAGGAATCGGTATAGAACACGAAAGTGAAACGTGTCTTCACAGAAGTAGTGTAATGTTTATTGCACATTGATATGTCGAGAACCGAGGGGTCGCAGCGGAGCGCCAGAACAAGAGGACCAGCTTAGCAGGCTTTCAGAACGGACTAGCGCGTGCCGTGCTTGCGCCGCTGGCACGCGCCGCCCAACTTTATTTTTCTCGTCTGTCGCAGCCGGCCCCAAGGCGCCGGCCGAGAACGCTGACCTTAGCGTTCGCGCTTAGCAGCGTCGGTGGGCGCTACAAGGCCCCCCGCCTAGACGGAACGGCGAAATGGACTCGTCGACGAGGCAGAGATGGGGCTGTCTTGGTGTCGAGCATATCGACGGGTGCGCCAGCGACATCCGCGGGGAGCTCCTTGGGAGGCGTTTCGACGTAGGCTGGTTTGAGGCGGTCCAGCGAAACGACTTCTTCGCGGCCATTCAATAGAATGGTGGCGGACTTCTGGGTCTTGTGGAGGACACGGTATGGTCCGTCGTAGGAGGGTGTAAGAGGAGCCTTGATAGCGTCTCGTCGGAGGAAGACGTGGGACGAGGACTCAAGGTCCGGGTGGACAAAGATGCTGTGGTCCGATGACCGAGGTGGTACGGGGCGTAGGTGCTGAATGCAGTCCTGTAGGCGTTGGAGGTACTGTAGCGGCTGGGGCGAGGGGGCCGAAGAAACGAACAAGTCTCCAGGAAGCCGCAGGGGTGCACCGTAGACGAGTTCGGCCGCTGAACAGCCAAGGTCGCGACGAAGGACGGCACGTAGGCCGAGAAGCACCATAGGAAGGTGGTCGACCCAGTGCTCTCGATCCAGGCGCGCAGTGAGTGCAGCCTTGAGCTGGCGATGGAGCCGCTCAACCATGCCGTTGGCACAGGGATGATATGCAGTGGTACGGCAGTGCTTAGTGCCAAGCAGGCGGTTGAGTGAAGTCAAAAGTGTGCAGTCAAATTGCCGGCCGCGATCAGTTGTCACGATGCTGGGGCAGCCGAAGCGGGAAACCCATGCTGAAACGAAGGCTTTGGCGACCGTTTCTGCAGTGATGGGCACGGGCACGGCTTCGGGCCAACGGGTGAAGCGGTCGATCATTGTCAGAATGTAGCGACAGCCGTGAGAGTGAGGAAGTGGTCCCACCAAATCAAGATGGACGTGGTCAAAACGGCAGCCAGGGGGCAAGAACGACTGTGTGGGAGTCTTCGTGTGGCGGGTCACTTTGGCGGTCTGGCATGCGAGGCATGAGCGGGCCCACTGGCGAACATCGGTGTTGATGCTTGGCCAGACATACCGCTGTGTAACGAGGCGCTGCGTGGCTCGGACGCTGGGATGGCAGATGTCATGAAGTGATTGGAACACCGCACGACGGAAGGCAGTCGGAATGAAGGGGCGAGGTGTAGCCGCTGACATGTCGCACCAGAGGGAGCCAGGCACAAACGGGTGAGGAACGAGTTGTAGACGGAGGGAACGGGGATGGTCACGCAGCGCTTGCAGCTCGGGGTCTTCCATCTGCGCACGAGCTAGACCCTCCCAATCCACAGTCGATGTAGAAGTGCCGAGGGAGGTGATGCGTGAAAGTGCGTCAGCTGCCTCGTTGTCGGTGCCTTTGATGTGCCGGATATCCGTGGTGAACTCCGATATATAGGCCAGTTGACGAACTTCACGTGAGACGTACTTGGAACAGTTTGTACGGAAGACATACACCAGAGGCTTATGATCAGTTAGAATATAGAATGGCTGGCCCTCCAAGAAGTGCCGAAAGTGCTGGATGGTGGAGTAGATGGCGAGCAGCTCGCGGCCAAAAACGCTGTAGCGAGTCTCGGCAGGTTGGAGCTTCCGAGAGAAGAAACCCAGTGGGCGCCACTCGGAGTTGATTTTCTGCTGGAGAACAGCGCCAATGGCCACACTGGAAGCATCCACCATGATGCGGGTTGGCACGTTAGTTCTCGGGTGTACGAGAAGTACCGCATCGGCAACGGCTTGTTTAGCAGCCCTGAAAGCAGCGTCAGCTTCGGGAGACCAGGAAATCGCAGATGAGGAGCCCTTGGTCGTGCGAAGAAGGTTAGTCAGTGGGTGTAGAAGCTCAGCGCAGTGCGGAATGAAACGTCGGGAGAAATTCACTAGGCCGAGGAACTCACGCAGCTGGCGTAGGGTAGTGGGTGCTGGGAAGTCTTTCACGGCCTGGACGTGAGAGGGCAACGGACGAATTCCCAGCTCCGAGATGTGGTGGCCCAGAAACTCGAGCTCGGAAGATCCAAATACGCATTTCTGGGGGTTGACAACCAGGCCAAATTGTTGAAGGCGTTGAAAGAGTTCCCGGAGGTGACGCTCATGATCTTGTGGATTGGGACTCGCGACGAGGATGTCGTCGATGTAGGCAAATACAGCCGGGAGGCCGCGCGTTACCTCGGCAATGAATCGTTGGAACGTTTGAGCTGCGTTGCGTAACCCAAAGGGCATGCGCACAAACTCAAACAGGCCGAAGGGTGTAGTAATGGCTGTCTTCGGGATATCGGCCGGCTCAACGGGGATTTGGTGATAGGCCTTGACAAGGTCCACCTTACTAAAGATTTTGCATCCCTCCAAATGGCCTGTAAAATCTTGGATGTGTGGAAGGGGGTAGCTATCGTGGACCGTGTGAGCGTTGAGTGCCCGGTAGTCACCGCACGGACGCCAGTCACCCGGTTCTTTCTTGGGCACCAGATGAAGCGGGGAGGCCCAACTGCTGGACGACGGGCGAATAATACCTAGCTGGAGCATGTGCTCGAATTCCCGTTTAGCAATGTCCAGACGCTCACCGAAGAGGCGGCGCGGACGGGCTGCGACAGGTGGACCACGTGTGACAATGACGCTGTGCTTGGGAGGCTGATTTAAATTGCAGGGCCTTGTCACCTCAGGGAAGTCTTCGAGGATACGAGCATACGGGCATGTTGGGATCAGCGTGCGGATGCCGGTGGGAGCGACAGCCGACAGAACGCCAGGGATCGAGAGGCGCGTCTTGCTGTCAATCAGGCGATGGCGGCGCATGCTGACGTCAAGGTCGAAATGAGTCAGGAAGTCGGAACCGAGGATAGGCTGATGGACGTCGGCTACGATGAAGACCCACCGGAATGTGCGCCGCAGGCCTAGGTCGAGAGTGAGGGACCGCAGACCATACGTGGCGATGGAAGTAGAGTTTGCCGCGCGGAGTGTAGGTCCAGGTGACTTAGAAGCGCGGTCACGCTTGGAGGACGGCAGTACACTGACCTCGGCACCCGTGTCTACAAGGAACCGCAGGCCGGAAATGCGATCCATGACTATGAAAAGGCGGCCGGGTTGTAAGGCGAGGTCACATGCCGCCGTCAGTGATCTCGCGGTGCGTTTCCCGACCATTCGCATGGGGACTTGCACTGACGGGCGCGGTGCTGGAAAGTGCGATGGTACCAGCAGATAGGCGAGCGTCGAGGACTGCGCGAGCGGCGACTGGTCGAGGAAGAAGGACGGCGGCTGGGACATGAGGTGGAGCCGCGCTCGTCATGGGAGGACGTCCGAAGGGCGTCGATGGAAACGGCTAGCTGGTCGATCCGGGACTCTAAGCGGGCCATGGTTGAGGACTGTGGCGTTGAAGAGAGGGCGGCGACTGAAGGAGAAGTCGCGTCGTGGATTCGATCAGCGAGTCGGGCGAGGCGGTCGAGGGACAAGTCCTCTGTAGTGGCCAAGACAAGGCGGGTGGACTGTGGTAAGCACTGCAGGAAGAGCTCCCTCAACAGCGCACTGTTCGAGTCGACGTTGCTTGTGCCCAGGAGCTGTCGCATGCTGTTGAGCAGCTGGGAAGGGCGGCGATCTCCAAGGTCCTCGGAGGTAAGCAGCTGCTGGATGCGCGCGCTCTCAGACGCCGTGGTACGTTCTAAAATGCTCTGCTTCAGTTGCTGGTATGGGGCATCACTCAAAGGTGCAGCGATAACGTCCGCCACTTCCTGAGCCACCTCAGGAGACAGGTTGCAAAGCAAGTGGCGAAACCGCGAAGTCTCCGAGGTGATGTTGTGCAGATCGAAGGTGGCTTCGACCTGGGTGAACCAAACCTGCGGGTTGTGGCGCCAGAACGTGGGCAGGCGGAGCTGTAGAGCTGCGACGTCCCGTGGGCGCGAGGTAGCGTCAGGCGGGAGGTTGCCTGAGGGCGGGAGGTTGCTGGGGTCGGTCATTTCTTAGGCCGGAGTCACCACTGTCGAGAACCGAGGGGTCGCAGCGGAGCGCCAGAACAAGAGGACCAGCTTAGCAGGCTTTCAGAACGGACTAGCGCGTGCCGTGCTTGCGCCGCTGGCACGCGCCGCCCAACTTTATTTTTCTCGTCTGTCGCAGCCGGCCCCAAGGCGCCGGCCGAGAACGCTGACCTTAGCGTTCGCGCTTAGCAGCGTCGGTGGGCGCTACAGATATATAATGTCTATTGGTGTTTTGTGGCTAAAGCGCCCTTAGGCGTTGATGCACCCACGCTGACGCCTGGTGGCACGTCTCCTCCATCACGACTACCAACGTCGATGACCATGAGCAACCGTCGTGCATATGGAAGCTGCACTACGCTGCACACGCTAGCACAACGCGAAAGACGAAGCACGTAACTGACACACTAATACAACGCGCAAGACAAAGCACGTAACTGAATCGTCACCGAGTCAAATCAGCGCGTACAGCGCGTCGTAATTGCAGCCTCCGCGATCAACTTCAGAAACATTTTCAGAGCTAATTGCGGAGGCCACGCTCCGCTGTGCTGAGTACGGTGAACGCCACCTAGGTGGCGTTGGTAGTGCTTCTTGATGCCAGCGTCCCTTCGAATGCTGTCATCGAGGCGTCGTAGTGCTGAGACCACCGAAGCGTTCACTGTCGGTGCGCGTTAGTGTCATAATGCAGTACTTCTCTTTTCTGCTCGTAGGCGGCGGCACCGCCCCGAGCAAGAGCGCGGGTACACGGAGGAGTGTTAGATATATAAGGCGCGTCTGTGTAGCTCTCTGCAAATGCGTTTGTGGCGCAATGGGTTAAACGCTCGGCGATCTATCGTCGCGGACCGAGAGGTCGTGGGTTCGATTTCCAAATTTTGCATGTTTGTGGAACTTTTTCTTCTGGTTTCTTTCTTTGTATTATGTTCTATGACGTATTTCCGTGACGGAAATACGTCAGTGAAGTCTTGGTGGACCCCGGCATAAAACACTTTCGTGTTAAAAAGCAGGGAAAAGATGGATACGACCTGATCTCTTAAAATCCTAGGCAGCGGTACAAGGTAATTTTTTGAAAAAGAAAAATAATAATGAGAAGTATAAAAAATGCTAGATAAAGAACATGTATAGTCATCATCATCATCATCATCATCAGCCTATATTTATGTCCACTGCAGGACGAAGGCCTCTCCCTGCGATCTCCAATTACCCCTGTCTTGCGCTAGCGTATTCCAACCTGCGCCTGCGAATTTCCTAACCTCATCATCCCACCTGACTTTCTGCCGTCCTCGACTGCGCTTCCCTTCTCTTGGTATCCATTCTGTAACCCTAATGGTCCACCGGTTATCCATCCTACGCATTACATGGCCTGCCCAGCTCCATTTCTTCCGCTTAATGTCAACTAGAATATCGTCTACCCCCGTTTGTTCTCTGATCCACACCGCTCTCTTCCTGTCTCTTAACGTTACTCCTAAGATTTTTCGTTCCATTGCTCTTTGTGCGGTCCTTAACTTGTTCTCGAGCTTCTTTGTTAACCTCCAAGTTTCTGCCCCGTATGTTAGCACCGGTAGAATGCAATGATTGTACACTTTTCTTTTCAACGACAGCGGTAAGCTCCCAGTCAGGATTTGGCAATGCCTGCCGTATGCACTCCAACCTAATTTTATTCTTCTGTAAATTTCTTTCTCATGATCAGGGTCCCCTGTGAGTAATTGACCTAGATAAACATATTCCTTTACAGATTCTAGAGGCTGACTGGCGATCCTGAATTCTTGTTCGCTTGCCAGGCTATTGAACATTATCTTTGTCTTCTGCATATTCATCTTCAACCCAATTCTTGCACTTTCTCGATGAAGGTCCTCAATCATTTGTTGTAATTCCTCTCCATTGTTGCTCAATAGGACAATGTCATCTGCGAACCGAAGGTTGTTGAGATATTCGCCATCGATCCTCACTCCTAATTCTTCCCAGTCTAAGAGCTTGAATACTTCTTCTAAGCATGCAGTAAATAGCATTGGAGAGATTGTGTCTCCTTGCCTGACCCCTTTCTTGATAGGTATCTTTCTACTTTTCTTGTGGAGAACCAAGGTAGCTGTGGAATCCTTGTAGATATTTGCCAAGATATTCACGTATGCCTCCTCCACTCCTTGATTACGCTTTGAAGAGAGAGAGAGCGAAATTAGTCAAGAGGAAACAGGCCAACCTAGAGGCAGTAAGGGTAAAAGCAGACCAATTCAGGCTGGTGCTCGCAAACAAATATGCAGCTTTAGAACAGGAAGATGAAGATAACATAGAGATAATGAACGAAACCGTAACTAGGCTGATCTCAGAAGCAGCAATTGAAGTGGGAGGTAAAGCACCAAAGCAACCTGTAGGGAAGCTCTCCCAAGAAACAAAGGACCTAATAAAGAAACGACAAAACATGAAAGTGTCCAACTCAAGAGATCAGATAGAATTCGCTGAACTGTCAAAACTGATCAACAAGAAGAAAGTAAGGGATATTCGAAATTATAACGTGGGAAAAATTGAGGAAGCCGTAAAATATGGACGCAGCATGAAATCAGTAAGAAGAAAACTAGGCATAGGACAAGGCAAGATGTATGCACTGAAAGATAAGCATAGTAATATCATCAGCAATTTCGATGACATAGTAAAAGCAGCAGAAGAATTCTATACTGACCTGTACAGTAGCCAAAACAACCAAGCTTCTTCCATTCGAAATAGTGATGAACCGGATACAGAAGCTCCTTCTATAACTAGCGATGAAGTTAGAAGGGTCTTGAAAGACATGACCAGGGGAAAAGCGCCTGGAGAAGATGGAATAACAGTAGATTTAATCAAAGATGGAGGAAATATCATGCTTGAAAAGCTTGCGGCCCTTTATACGAAATGCCTCACAACTTCAAGTGTGCCAGAGAGCTGGAAGAACGCCAACATTATACTTATCCATAAGAAGGGAGACGTTAAAGAATTGAAGAATTACAGACCCATTAGCTTGCTTTCAGTATTGTATAAACATGTATAGTATACCTGATTAAATCAAACAGGCTAGGTGACTATTTGTCACCGCCCCGTTTCAAAGGGGATGCCAATAAATCATCATCATGATCACCGCGGCAGCGGGAGCAGCGGCACCGGCAGTGCGAGGGAAAGAAAAGAAATTACACCATCTTCCCGTAGGGGAACCCTGAGTAGTATGCGAAGCAGCCATGGGGTCGACTCAAGGTAGTTTTATCAGCTGTATAAACTTGGACATGCAGCAGTACCAGCAACGCCCGGAACTGTTGTAGACGCCGTCGGCGTTTTGCCCGCGTTCGCATTGAACGCGCGCGGCGTTGGTGACTGTTTCCGGTGCTTCTGGGGCGCCTACCGTCGCGCCTCTAACCTAAGCTGCTTCACATTATTGCGCGCGGGCAGCAGGTGTTGCCATTCATTGCGCAATCCGGAGAGGAGAGGAGCGTCGGAGAGGAGAGGAGGAATGCCGAGAGGACAGGAGATGAGACAAGGAGAGGAGAGGAGGGTAGGAGGATACGCATGCGCAGTAGGAGTGTGGACAACGCACGGCGGAGGGAGGGAGTAACATAGCCCCGACCACAAGATGCTTCGCATCTAAAAAAATGTCACAGTTTCGCCCTAAGGGCGAAGCAATGAATGCGATAGCAACACAGCAATGTCATACGAAGTAAGGTGAGCGGCTTTGGTAGCAACAACACGCAGAACTGTTGTCGACGCCATCGGCGTTTTGCCCGCGTTCGCTCAAAATGCGTGCGGCGTTGGTGACTGTTGCCGGAGCGTCTGATATAAATAGGCACTGCGTGCCGCAGCTAAACGTCACCTCCCTTCCCTCCCCCTCCCCCACGGCCTCTCGCTCGTTGGAAGAAGGCGCGTTTGCTCTACATACATGGTGATTGTGAAGGAGAACAGAGACGCCTACTTCTGCAGCCCTTAAGCGAGCACGGCGCAGAACGCGCGTTTGTTCTCCGCCGTGCGTTCACTCCCCGTGAAAGACGCGCCCCTCGCACCCTTTCACTCGCACATACAGCGTTCGGCGCGCGGCGACGATTTCTTCTCCAAATGACGTCATACGGAACCTCACGGCGACGGCGACGGCGACGGCGACGGCGACAGCGACGGCGACGGCGACGGCGACGCCGACGGCAGGAATCTGCTTTTGAGTGTCCATATAATTGCTATCGCAATAAAAGAACTAGAAAGCTCGCCTTCACGCATAGCGTTCGCCGCAAGCGTTTCCCGGTAAAGATTGCGGTTGCATAAGCTGCAGTTGCCGGGAAACGGCAACGGTGGGGCGGTCCATACAAATTGCCGCGCGTCGCGGTGCTGCCAGTCGGTGTGGTGATTTCGGTGAGTTGTGTCGTGAGCTCCGATGGATAAACCATCGACTTCTGAGTCAGTAGCTGCTCCCGGCTCCTTTGGACGTCAACGCAAGTACGCGAACGAGGCCTAGGCGTCATTGGAGAGACGTCGCAATGATTTCCCCATCTACGTAAGGATAATTCAGTGCCCTTGAATCTTTTTAACAGCGGAACTGTTTAAGCTCTTGGTTAGGCCGCGTAGTGCGAGCAAAAAGCTGCGCCTGGCGATGACGTCACCACGCGCTGCCTAGCAACCACCTTGCGGAGCGGCGTGTGCTTCGCCTCCTCTCCGTGCCGTACACATCTTGCCTTGACATGGGACGTTAAGGAGAGGGAATGAAAGCATGCGCGCGGTGCGCTCTATGCTTGGGAGAGAGAAAGAGAAAATGAGAGCGAGAGAGAGTGAAGGAAATTGTAGCAGCACCAATGAGGCAACGCGCAGAGCTGCTGCCGACGCCATCCACGTTTTCCTGCGTTCGCGCTGAACGCGCGTGGTGCCCATGTCTGCAGCAGGCGCCTCTCGCGGCTGCTCGGCAGTTTTCGACCAATCACGCCCCGGCAAGTGTGGAGGCACAGTTTGGCCGTGGCGTCACCGGGGAGGTAAAGCTCGGAGTCGCCGCGAAGGCGGCAGAACTCTCGTTGGCTCTGTGACGAGTACATGTAGCCTTGACATGGGACGACCAAAGAATATCCGGACACCCGATGATAGAAGCCGCTCATCTTGAAGCGCGTCGCGCGGCGAGGCGAGAATCTGCGCGCCGGCGGCGAGCCGATGCGGAATACCGTGCCTTGCAGCACTTAGCATTTCCTAGCAAAACTTAGCCAAGGCTAGTAAAACCTGGAAGAAGCTAGGTCGATCTCCAGCTCCGCTGTTTACTCCAGCCTTGCACCACTAGTGCAGTAATGTGGAAAGTTGGGCTAGTTTTCTAGTTGGTGATTAATCATCATACCGTATTGGTGTAGCAGCGCACTGACAAGGACAAAGTGGAGAGACACAAGAAGCCAGTGTCGTGTATTCTTGTGTCTCTCCACTTTGTCCGTGTCAGTGCGCTGCTACACCAATATGGTATGATGATTAACCACTAGTGCAAGCTGCCCACATTATTTTTCTAACTACGACCGTAGACCAGGCAGGCGTAGTGCCCTTTCCTCTGGCAGTCAACAGTGCACTCTTTCCCACGTGTCTATACATTCTGTCAATATTTTTGTAGAACGCGAACAGTGTTACAACTACCGGCAGAATACAGTACGTGTAGGTTTAAGGAATGCTGCTGTGTAGAACTCCATCATTTCTTACACCACTATTCTAGTCACCACCATCATCGGCACCATCCTGTGGCTTTCAATAAATAAACTTCTGTTGCTGTCTTCATATCAAATAATCACGGAAGTAAGGCTAGCGAAAACGTATAGCCCAGAGTTCCGACCCTAAAAGAAAAACAGGCCCGCCCTGCTTACCAAATATATTGGCGATATTCTCCACAAGGTCACGAGTCTTTGAACTCTTCTCGTCCGACCCGGATGACGTCTCCGACTTGACGAAGCTCGTGACGACGGGATGCCTCTGGTTGAGGAACATGTCCAGCACCGCCAGGCACGAGCTGATGCGCTGAGGGGCGTAACCGGCGTACTCCACGTCGCCACCTTTCACGTCGTACATTGCACCGACGTCACCGATGATGCCCCACTGAATGGCCATGCCTACGGGTACAGGACACGATTAAGTTAACAGCGGCTCTTCGCAATGCTTCCGTGAGCGTAACGAGTATGGGCATCTGAGGGGATCCATCTTTTGTTTGTTGCAGGGGCACGTAGTAACAGAGAATGAAACCAGAGAAAACTTAGCGGAATGGTAATTGTTACGTCTAATTTAAATGTAATAGTAAGAAGGCAAAGAGGAATAAAAGTGGACGAAAACATACGTTACCGCAGGTGGGGACCAAACTCACATCATCTGCATTACGCGTGCGGGGGCTCTAACCATAGAGTTTAATACAATTAATAGAGGTAACTGTGACGCTATAGTGACTACAGCTGGATCTGCAAGCCAGGCAGTTCAGCCGGCATGGGAATGATGGGTATTGCAAATGTGTGTGCCTAAATGTCGTCCTTCTGGCTTTCAATGGCTTCGTGACTTTGCAAAGTGATCGTTTTATAAGAAAGTACTGCGTCATAAAACAATTAAGTAAACATTATTCAAATTGCCTGATGGCGGGATTCCAACACCGGACCTCACACACAGAAGCCCGATATAGAAACGATTACGCCGCGGAGGCATGGAGAAGCGGAACCACTGCAATTAGCGGCTATTTGCGTGCTTGCGAAATCTTATTACCTTCTCCATTAAAAAACTATCAATTGCTTTGAAATTTAGTCCAATATAGGCCCAAATAAAGCGTAATAAACGAATCCTCAAAGACGTTTGAAGTCGCAAGCACGAATATTAGACAAATCCATGTGTCATTCCATTAGACAAATCCATTAGACAAATCATTCCCGAGGTGGCTGCACGTTCGAAGCACCCTCTAGTGATTGTAGTAATTGTTGTACTAGAACTCTAGTAGTTCCCTCTAGTAATCGTTGGGTACTGTATGTCTCTACCAGTTAAGTTACCGCGGCGCCATCTTCCATCCTCTTTCTTGCGTATTTGTTTGCATGTGCACACGATTATACCTGGGAGTGTTAGCCAGAGCCGCTTCACGATCAAGGTGGTGGGTGTTGGACATACTTTTAACCACCGGATTCACGTAGAACGTGAACTTAGGAACGGTCAACTCACCAAGAAGGATTTCATCCACTTTCATTTCTTTTTATCTTATTACTTCAGCATCAACATTAACATGCCAGATGATTTCCCCTGTGCTTTCTCTGGCTTCTCTCTCTATTTCTTCTTAAGGTTCAATTCCACTTTGTGATTTCCACTCCCATCAAATTGTTGAATTGGTGAACAAAGTACTATCAGTAATTTCGCCTTAACTTCCACGACTAACACGTTTCACTGTACCGCCTTAGCGTATTCGAATTGACGAGGTAACTGTCATTTTGTAACGACAGACAGGCGATCCTTAATAATTCTTTAGTCATAAAGGTCATATCATCTAGGCAACGCACATGCCACTATTTTTTGCGCAGGATTTTGAAAACGGCAAGTCGTACTGGTAACGTGTCTATTCGGTCATCTTGTCAGGTTTCCACGATAAGCGAAAGCTTATCCCGATGCTCCTCAGAACCTCAGGATCAATGTCCTGAGAGACGATATCGTTTGAATACATCTACACCAAAGAAGCAATCCGTCTCAAAGCTTCCGTCTCAAGATTCATGAATATATAGCTCGTCGGTAAGCAATTCGTGTCATTCAAGGCCTGAGAGAAGACCAACTACTCACCGGGGAGTCCGTCTGCAGCTCTTCTCTCGCAAACACGCTCCACGACGGCGTTGGCGTAACCGTACCCAGTCTGGCCAATGTTGCCGTGACACGAAGCAATGGAAGAGAAGGCGACGAAGTGGTCCAGCTCGGGGCACAACTCGCGGGACACTTCGTCCAGGTGCCTGGTGCCGTCCGCCTTCGCCTTGTAAACGGCGTCGAATGCTTCGAGCGTCTGGTTCGCCAGAATCGCATCGCGAAGAACCTGAAACCAGGAAGTGGGAATGCAGCAGCCTCTTCATTTGGCCAATTCTGTTCACCGAAAAATACTCCACGGTTGCTCAGTAACTATGGCGTTGCGCTACCAATCACAAGGTCGCCGGTACGAATCTCCGCCGTGGTTGCCTCATTTCGATAAGGACGGAAGGCAAAAACGCTCATGTGGCAGTGACGTGCGCGCACATTAGAGACCCCTGGTGGTCAA
This sequence comes from Dermacentor silvarum, assembly GCF_013339745.2. Taxonomy (NCBI): domain Eukaryota; kingdom Metazoa; phylum Arthropoda; class Arachnida; order Ixodida; family Ixodidae; genus Dermacentor; species Dermacentor silvarum. The sequence goes on along the minus strand of NC_051158.1, from coordinate 48,081,071 downwards.
AAGTGATCCTGACACCTCCACTGTCATAACAGACTGTGCATTTTTTTGGGGGGGAAGGACCGTTAAACTTTGCAATTTAATTTGATTTCATCCACTGAAAATTTATCTTGACCATATTTATTGCACCTTCACAATCCCAAAAACTTGGCAGGTACCGAATTAAATGTAAATTTTCAATTCTTTAGTAAGTTTTGTCCACGTTACAGAATGCAAACTTTATGCGAGAACTCTAAAATGAGACATCAGAGATCGGAAGAACAACTATCTCATGGCTTGCATACTTGGAAAGCACCTATCAAGCAACTTGAAAAATATGTCTGACAAAAGCCATTGTGAAAACACAATGACAAAAGTCAAGCCGCTACATGACGGCATACTGACACCGAAAGCAAATACACAGCCGACTGCCTTGAAAGTCGTTTTTAGAAAGCATTTTAACACAATGTCGTTAAGGGCCCCTTGTCGCAGAAAATCTGGCGTTTGCGTCGGTGACGGCTTCGGCGTCGGCGTTAAGCACCGGCGTATGGCGGGAAAAAATTGGCTGGATATCTGCTTGCTTCGCTGCAAATGACGTCGAAAGAAGATAGTCTTCTGCCGCCCCTGATACGTAACACCCTCTCTCCCCCCCCCTCGCACCCCTCACGCACTTCCCCTCCCCTCTCACTCCTCCCATGATGGATGCAATGGAGGTTTTGCTGAATTCAATTCAAATTTCTCGCGTTCGCCCTGCTCTCGCGCCATCTGTTCGGACCTTTTATTACTAATGGCTTAAAGCCGGCTACAGAGCCGCGGCTTCTGTCGGCTTGTTTTTAATACGTAGCGTCTCTTCGACACCATTTCTAACGCGTTTATTTTTCATTTACTAAGGTAAAACTCAGTTCAATGTGTATTGTTAATTAAATGAACGCTGCACATCATGGTTATGTACATATATTTTGCCTCAAATAGGCCTGACGTTTCCCTTGCGCTGTATAATGTTGACGTGTATGACCCCTTGCCGCCAGTGCTAGTAGCTTGGCTGGCTTTGGCCGGGCGGTTGAATCCAGTGACAGACACACAGACAAAGTTTTTCGCGTTTAGGCAGACCAAGAAAGACTATCGTCTTTAATAATAATGCTGAACCACATCATCCCGAACCACCCCGACTACAGAGGCCCTCCACGCCACGTGGCGCAAGGCGTTAGTGAACAAAAAATGAATTTCTCAAAGTAATATCCGTCTGAAAAATCGTAAAGTACAACTTGGCCACAAATTACAGCCGTGATATCGTTGGATTGTATTTTTAATATACGAGAAAAAAGCGTGGTAAGCAGCCAGGGATCTTTGAATGCTATCGCGTTCCACTCTTAGAGGCGAAGCTTAAGCATCCTCCAATTCTGATGGTGTTTCGCTGTACTTTGGGTCTAGGCATACATTGACGGGAATGTTGAAAACCGAGCCTTTCTAAATTTTGATCGGGCTCCATGTCTCAGAAAATACGGTGTCGGTGTCGGCGTCAACGACGTCCAATGCCACTATCGCGTTCCACTCTTAAAGGCGAAGCTTAGGCGTACTCCAAGTTTCTAACAAATATTGCTCATGCTTGCAGCACAGGCACAATCAGGAATGTTTGAATATGTGTGTATCGGCACGTACTAAATATTATAATTTTAATGAGTGCTTTTGCGTCTGATGCACTATCATGGTGGGTCCCATTGTGCACACAACGTTTCTGCCTTTATTATCAATTGTGGAATCCAACGTCCCGAAAGTGAGCCGTCGGTTAGGAGGGATGCCGATAGTTTACGACTCTGTGACAACGATCGCTTACGACGGCGACCAGGCGAGAGTCGGATGTGGAAGGTACAATGACGACGATGTAATAACAGCGACGTTATCACGGCGACGATATGACAACGAATGTGTGACGGCAACCCAACGACGACGTTGGCGCGACAATCACCTGAGTACAATTGGATGATGACATCCGTATGATGACAGTGGCGTAACGATGACTGTAAGATAGAATCTGTATGACGGCGTTAGTGTGGCAACGGCGCCCTGATAAAAGTCGGATGACGAAGCTGGAATCACGACGATGCAACCACCGCGAAGGCATCAAGAGCTCATACCTAGTGGCCTAAGCTATTAGACAACTTCGGCCACTGGGTGTGTGGTAGAAGGCGCGACGACGGTGGCATAACGAGAGCAAGATCACCAAGCTGGATTGACACCGATGGAACAACCTCGATGGCATCACATGACGATGGCAACAATTGGGTCACTGGGTCGTCGTAAAACGATAGATTGTTAGATATAAGGACACGAACTAGAAGGAAGAAGACAGGACAGCGCTCGTGCTTTGTTCCTTACGAGTCCGTGTCTTTAGCGCTGTTTTCTACTATAGATGCATACCAATGAGCTCGCCTTCAACCCTTGTTTAGATAGATAGATAGATAGATAGATAGATAGATGGACGGACAGACGGACAGACGGACGGACGGACAGACGGACAGACGGACAGACGGACAGACGGACGGACAGACGGACAGACGGACGGACGGACGGACGGACGCACGGACGCACGGACGGACGCACGGACGCACGGACGGACAGACGGACGGACGCAGACAGACAGACGACAGACAGACGACAGACAGACAGACAGACAGACAGACAGACAGACAGACAGACAGACAGACAGACAGACAGACAGACAGACAGACAGACAGACAGACAGACAGACAGACAGACAGACAGACAGACAGACAGACAGACAGACAGACAGACAGACAGACAGACAGACAGACAGACAGACAGACAGACAGACAGACAGACAGACAGACAGACAGACAGACAGACAGACAGACAGACAGACAGACAGACAGACAGACAGACAGACAGACAGACAGACAGACAGACAGACAGACAGACAGACAGACAGACAGACAGACAGACAGACAGACAGACAGACAGACAGACAGACAGACAGACAGACAGACAGACAGACAGACAGACAGACAGACAGACAGACAGACAGACAGACAGACAGACAGACAGACAGACAGACAGACAGACAGACAGACAGACAGACAGACAGACAGACAGACAGACAGACAGACAGACAGACAGACAGACAGACAGACAGACAGACAGACAGACAGACAGACAGACAGACAGACAGACAGACAGACAGACAGACAGACAGACAGACAGACAGACAGACAGACAGACAGACAGACAGACAGACAGACAGACAGACAGACAGACAGACAGACAGACAGACAGACAGACAGACAGACAGACAGACAGACAGACAGACAGACAGACAGACAGACAGACAGACAGACAGACAGACAGACAGACAGACAGACAGACAGACAGACAGACAGACAGACAGACAGACAGACAGACAGACAGACAGACAGACAGACAGACAGACAGACAGACAGACAGACAGACAGACAGACAGACAGACAGACAGACAGACAGACAGACAGACAGACAGACAGACAGACAGACAGACAGACAGACAGACAGACAGACAGACAGACAGACAGACAGACAGACAGACAGACAGACAGACAGACAGACAGACAGACAGACAGACAGACAGACAGACAGACAGACAGACAGACAGACAGACAGACAGACAGACAGACAGACAGACAGACAGACAGACAGACAGACAGACAGACAGACAGACAGACAGACAGACAGACAGACAGACAGACAGACAGACAGACAGACAGACAGACAGACAGACAGACAGACAGACAGACAGACAGACAGACAGACAGACAGACAGACAGACAGACAGACAGACAGACAGACAGACAGACAGACAGACAGACAGACAGACAGACAGACAGACAGACAGACAGACAGACAGACAGACAGACAGACAGACAGACAGACAGACAGACAGACAGACAGACAGACAGACAGACAGACAGACAGACAGACAGACAGACAGACAGACAGACAGACAGACAGACAGACAGACAGACAGACAGACAGACAGACAGACAGACAGACAGACAGACAGACAGACAGACAGACAGACAGACAGACAGACAGACAGACAGACAGACAGACAGACAGACAGACAGACAGACAGACAGACAGACAGACAGACAGACAGACAGACAGACAGACAGACAGACAGACAGACAGACAGACAGACAGACAGACAGACAGACAGACAGACAGACAGACAGACAGACAGACAGACAGACAGACAGACAGACAGACAGACAGACAGACAGACAGACAGACAGACAGACAGACAGACAGACAGACAGACAGACAGACAGACAGACAGACAGACAGACAGACAGACAGACAGACAGACAGACAGACAGACAGACAGATAGACAGATAGATAGATAGATAGATAGATAGATAGATAGATAGATAGATAGATAGATAGATAGATAGATAGATAGATAGATAGATAGATAGATAGATAGATAGATAGATAGATAGATAGATAGATAGATAGATAGATAGACAGATAGATTCTGTCAGGAGACATCAAGAACAATGCTGGCTTAAAGCACAATCGCAAAAAAGACGCGAGAATTTCGAAATGTAATCTTTATCGAATGCGAAGGTCTTCGCAGGGGTAAGCTAATTCTGCATAACTTTACGTTAGCGCTTTTATCAACTTTGAGAAGACAGTGTCCCACTCAGTGTCCCTGATCCCGCCCATTCTAACAAATTTCTTCAAAAAAATTGCTCACGCTTTGTACGCACTTACCACTGCAAGGTTGAAAATGCCACCAACGGGACCTAGTCTCTCGGCGTCTTCGATGATACTCCGGGTTCCCTGCATCGTCGAAACGTCGTCCTTGCTCACAAGAACGGTGGCGCCCACGCGATGCATTCTACGAAGACACAGCCGCTGGTATCCTGTCCGCTCACCGAACCGTGACGTGAGCAGAAGCTTGCGGCAGCCACGGTTCACCATCCAGTCGGCGAGCTCCAGTCCGCAGCCGCCGAGCCCGCCGGCGATTACGTAGGACTTGTGCTCGTAGAAGCACGTCCGAGAAGTGACCTTCACGGTGAGCGGCGAGGCTGGTGAAGTCTTTGGTGGGCTCTCCTCCGGACGGATCTGTGACAGAAAGAGGAGTCGGCTGTGAACGAGTACGCTGACACATTATGACAGCCAGCCTCATCGAATCTCTACTCTCTATATGGTCGCTCTGTAACGTTTTTTTTTATTTCGTGATCTTTCCTGATGATACATTCGATACGTTTACTACCATGCTCCAACGCGGTTTGCAACGATGACTAGCCAGGATTGGGTCCGGAGAGAAAGCTTGCCCCAGCCGAACGTTCGGCTCCTCTCAGAGCAATCGGAATAGTCAGGTGATCGAAATTCCGTCGGCCCTCGGACGTGCTTCCAGCTCGAAAGTGAGAGTAGAGCGCCTCCAAGCACTCATAGCTCGCTCGCACACCGGGCTCTAAATGAACAAGTCGAATGTGTTCCGAGCACTCTACTTCGACCAGCTGAATGTAAAACACCCCACGAGATCGACCTAGTGCACTCGAACGCTAGGGAGTAAAATGTGCCATTATATTTATTATTATATTATAATTGTTCGTTCATATTCTCGTAGCTAATCTTCCTAAGCAGGAACTTTAAATTTTTCGAACGCTATTGCATTTATTCACTTGCCTGTGTAATCCACACAAGACAGAGGTTCACAAGTATACCAACGAAGATTTGAAGACGTCAACAGTTGTCCTACAGGGAACGTCACAGACTGGAGCCAACGTCGAAAGGGGGAAACTTGTATTGTCATGTTCCTGACTAAGACAGGTCCCTTTGAAGAAACGTTGCCTTGCGCCTATAACATTACTTGTGCGACATCAATATCGTAGTGCCATTTTACCCTGAGTGTCATTGAAATAAATAAAAAGTAGCTTGTGCTGTGTTTAGTTAATTCTGATAAGCTTTTCATGACAGTAATATAACGCATGAGAAAGCGACGATAGTGCTTAACGGTTACGAACAAGCTCAGTACTGTTCTCCCTGGCGGTCCTAGGGACGAAGAATGCTTCACCGGCAGACGTGCAGCTGTGGAGTGCTGTTCACACTTTGTTGTTTCTAGAGGCCAGTGAGCTGGCGACTAAATCAGCGTCACCTGATAATATCCCTTTCAGTCACGAATTATGATCAACCCCCGATAAATGTATCGCATTTACATAATTTTATGCCAAGGTGCTGGAGACTCGATTAAGAGCAAGTCAAAGCAATAGAATGGCTTTCTGCATTTTACGATGAGCCAGCACAATTAGAGAGTAATTAAGTATCTAATTATCCTGCACTCAGTAATGATACGTTTCTTCATAAAAAATTGTATCACTAGCGCGAATTACTTGCACAAGTTAATTATTGGTTGTACGCTTTACTACAAAGAAAACAAAATATTTCGCAATTGATGCAGAAACGTCCCACGTCACACGTCCCGTCAAACACTGTAGTGCCTTCTCCAAGGCGATCTCCGGGAGCGATAGATTTCCTTCAGAAGTAAAATAAAGGCACTTGTGGTACATAGAACATTCAGTTTACAATAAGCTTAATTTTTTGTGGTCTATTCCTTGCCACAACTGCACAGAAATGGCAAAAATAAATCGCGTCTACAAATGTGCACACCGTGACTGAAGGGGATAATAATGGACAATAAATTATGTTTCGTTCTTCGGCTGTTCGACTCCCCAGGGCTGACGGGCGAGACGAGTTCTGGGACTCCAGGCGGCAGTGCGTCATCGGCCTCATGCGTCGCTAAACGGCAGCTCACTTCGAGACGAAAACAGTCGCCGCCCTCCTTAGAAGCGTTAACTACCACGACGGCCAGTCTCCTGATGTAATATGACAGCACACTTCGATACAAGGAATAAGCAACAGTGAACAAGCAACAGTGCTCGTGTTAGTTCACTGTGTTACATCTTTGTACCGAAGTGCGCTGCCACATTACGTCATGATCAACCAACCAGCCCACCAATACGTCTTAAGCAATCTCCTGACCCTGACAAGCTGACCATCACGGAGAGGCCACTAATTCTCGCAAGGGGCCAACATCGAGAACTTCCGTGGGAACGGCGTCGACATTTGGTACCGAAATTGCCACATGGTTGTCACGTATGCGGGGGTGATCGCGCGACATTGTAGGTGAAGTTTTAAGGCCTGCTCCATGTTTAAACATTGTTCCCCCACCCCCGCCCCCCACCCATACACACGCTCTCACTCACTCACTCACTCACTCACTCACTCACTCACTCACTCACTCACTCACTCACTCACTCACTCACGCATTCATTCACTCACTTTTCGTGTTTGGCTTGGCTGCAGCTAAGCCAAACCTGGGAAAGAGTGAGTGAGTGAATGAGTAAATGAGTAAGTGAGTTATTGATGAAGTTAGTTAGTGAGTGAGTGAGTGAGTGAGTGAGTGAGTGAGTGAGTGAGTGAGTGAGTGAGTGAGTGAGTGAGTGAGTGAGTGACAATGTTGAAGAACGGAGAAGGCCACGAAAGCGTTGCTCACTGAACTCACTGAACAGTTGCACTCCATTAAGGCAGCCTAAACTACAAATATTGCAAGTTTACCATTTCTAGCACAAGCTTTTCTCTTTCGCGGATCTCAGGAAGCTATCGCGCGAATTTATTGTCAGTCAGTTCAAAAACTTTTGGCAATGACGCCAATTGTGAAATCACGAAACAGGGAACAAAGAGGATCGAGTCAATTGAAAAATTCAGCGGAATGAAATATGGCTACTAATGCACTTGGGTCGAACGTTTACGAACAAAAAGTAACCTAGTAAAGTACTTTATAGAAATTACATCGTAATACAAAGCGCCTGCGCATCTAGTTTCCTTTCCTTCCGCTCTCCGGTGGGGGCGGTATATGAACAAACCAGAAAGACAAGTTGCCGTTCCCCATTTAGAATTTCACTTTTGTCGTCGTAATGGGGAGGCCGCGTATAGTCCGGAGCCTCGAGGAGCAACGCGCCTATCAAGAGCGACGGCGAGAACGAATGCGAAAGTGCAATCGGCACCGGCGGGCCGCAAACACCTATTGTCTTCCGATCAAGACAATAAATGTGTTCGTACTTTTGTTCAAAATTATGTGTCATGTCTGTGCCAGTGTGCTAAGCAGCTTCGCAGGTCGAATCTCGAAACTGGTGCCATCCTAAGAATTAGTTCCTAGTGCATCCGCCTTGCGAATTCCACGGCTAGAATTTGTAAATTGCAACACGGGCCATAAGTTAATATGTTAAGAAGCTAATTGTTTAATTTTTTTTAATTAGTCGATTACGCATTTCAATTTTTTTCTGCAAGTAATGTCCACCTCTTCGAGTAGACCAGCTCATGAACTAGAATTGTGCTATCTGCCACAGGCAACCTTTAACAATTTTTTTTAAGTGTTTGCGGAAACACCCCGTATTTATGGTCTCTGCATGCAAGAGGCGATGTTTCCAGCTCGAATGCGTAAATGGTGTGAATAATTAGAAGAGCTTTTTTTTTCTTTTTGTCCCCAGTCGTTAGCATTGCCTACTGGAAAGAGAATCAATATTGAGACACATATCACTCACGTGCTTTTCACACGCCGTTGATACAAGACTCTGCCGAATGGTTCACTGAATTAAATCTGCAAGTTTTTTTCAGGGTCAAGAAGCACGCAAAGTAATTTGAAATGAGGTGAACATACATCAACATAGTCATTCTTTAGGTATAGGCTATCCGCCGCTGGTGCTTCTAATGCGCTTGTCCTCCTATTGTCAGGATTTGCCGAAATAAAGCGAAAGCGTACATTAAGAGCCGTGCACATCAGCGCCAACAATGGTGCCGTAAGCTTTTAGCCACAACAAAAGTGAAAATGTAGAGGCACCGCAAGAGAATCCTCAAATTATGTGGGTAACAGAACTCCAGTAATGACACTTTAGGGGCGGGGGGGGGGGGGGGATGGGGGGCTACGGATCGCCGGGAGGGGGGGGGGGAGGGGGGGGGGGGGGGCTCAGCCCCCCCAGGAAAAACTCCGGAGGGGGCGCGAGCCCCGGAGCCCCCCCGTAGTCGGCGCCTATGCGTGTGTGTGTTTCTCTATTCGTATATATCTGTCTGTCTATCAATAAACAGGGATCACCTCGAGCACGACCTTTCCGATGTGCTTTCCGGCAGCCATTAACCGGAATGCCTCCTCAGCCCGGTCCCTTGCAAAACGAATTGTGTCCAGCGGTCGAACCGCGCCCGACGCGATGCCTTCGCCTGAGCAGTTGCCACACGCGGCACTTGGCCTCTGCCGCAGAGGACCCGCGGTTCGGGCTGTCGCGGAACAGCGAGTCCAACAGAATGCCGTACACCTCGGCGCTCTTGAGAAGCACCGACATTCCGAGCGGCGAGTTCTTGGACATGTCGAACTTGCCGATCTCCAGGAAGCGGCCGTAGGTCGCCAGGCAGCGCACGCTGGCATGCAGCTTCTCTCCGGCGAGTGAGTTGAGCACGAGGTCCACACCTGGTTGGAAAAGTGTTGGCGAACCTATTAAACAGAAGATCCTATAGCATACACGAGGGTTGCTTAATAAACACTGAGGCAGGTGCTCTGAATTCATTATTTCTGAAAAGTATTCATAGGCCCTTTTATCCATTTCTCAATGATGCGCAGTAAGTGACATTCACGCGTCCCGCCTTTTCTACGAAGCTTAGGTAACGTGAGTCAAGCCTTCTTTTAACACCTAACAGCCTTCTTTCAACATCGCATCTAATGTCTTAGCTATACCTTGTTTCATGTCAAATCAATGTCCCGTTTTACCGTGCGGTACATAAACCAGTCCGAGAGTGCTGCATCTGGACTGGGAAACGGGTAAGTGGGTTGTTGCGATGCTTTGGGGGACGGTAAAAATTTACATTGCTTTGACGCGAAGCAAGACATGTAATATCAGGCGTAGAGATGCATTGGTGGCAAACTTTAAGTAGGTGTCAAAATATGGCTTGACTCATGTCATCTAGACGTGGTAGAAAGAGTGGGACGCATGTAGTTCGCTTACTGGGAAGCATATATAAAGGGGTAAAACTGCCGAATAATAATTTTGAGCAATAAAAGTTTTGCAGCTCCAATCTCAGTCTTTATTGAACCACCTATGTAAAAAAATTTGCGTAGCTTGCACTAGTGGCGCAAGGCTCTAAAGAAACAGCGGAGCTGATCGGCACCTAACTGGTCCTGGCCTTACGGGCTATGCTTTTCCGGAATTTATTGAGTGTTGATCGATTATCGATTACCTATTGATTGGATATCAATTGGCTATTGCAAGGTAAAGCGAGGCGCAGCTGTGCGCAGTCACGTCATCGTTAGGAGAGTTTTCGCGAACGCTACGCGGGAAAACGAAAAGCTTAAACAGCTCGGCTGCTAAAAAATTACGACAGAAACTCCCAATTACGGAATATTCATATACGCGTAGAGCGCACAAGTCTTTGTAATCATTACTTATGAAGTCTCTACTGCACCCTTGACACCAAGACTGCCATACTTTAAGAAATAAGCAACTTCAAAGCACGCCGCGCATGCTCACACGATGCCCCCCTGTAAACTCATTTTTACTACCAATCGTGTGTTTCGTAATTGAAAGAAACCTTGCTGTAGTGCTTTTTTTTCTCTCTATCGCATAATTTGCCCGACGACACGCTCACCTTCGTTCCCAACGCGTCTTCTTCAAAAGCTTATCCAAGTTGTTGCGGACGCAATTGTCTGGTTGCTTGCGTTATCCCAGCGGTTCCTTGACTATGCAAGCTCTTGCCTGCCTTCTTACTACGCCTGGGTAAGGCCATATCGATACGCGCCAAGTGTCGCCACACGCTCGCTTACCCGCGAAAAATTAATAAGGGTGCTCTGTGCCGCTCGCCGATGCTTGCGTCCGTGGCGATACGGTATGTCGCCATTTGTATGTCGCCATTTGTATGTCGCCATTGGCAATATGGTATGTCGCCACATTGCTTCGGTGCTAGTCGCATTAACGTCGGTATACATTGCGAGACGGGTTCGCCCCGGATTTGTTTATACCAAAACTGAAAAAAAAGTGCCGCCATTAATGCTCGCCGGAAGTTACGCGCGCGGCACTTCGGCATGACCTCAGTGATTCGGCGGTGACAGCGGCTGCCCGCGGTGTGCTGAAAAAATCTCGGAGGCGACGTGCTGGGAGTTTCTTCATTCACGATAACCACCAGGTACGTGGTGCGTCTATGCATAGGCACTAAATAGAAGTGATAATAAACTATAATTAGACAATTACCAGCCCTGAAGCTTTGCCATGATTGCTTCAGTAGTATACGTACGCATTTATTACAAATTTTGCCGAAAGGAAATTTCGTTGAAGTTGGCCTGTAAATGTAAATGTACAAGAGCAAGAGCCTCACCCAGGCCGCGCAGCCCTTAGCTCTCGTTTCTGTTTCTTTATACGAAAGAAAATTCAACTCAACTGAGCGAAGCCGCCACAATTCCCCTGATGCGCTATGAATTTATCTGTGGCTGCCAGGTCGATCACAAAATGCACTACGCACGTGAGACAAAAATCATTGCCTTGTGGTAATACCATGGCGCTGATGTGCTAAACGGAGTGCCGCAAGTTTCGTAGCTGGAAAAAAATGCAAGCACACAGAATCGTATGATAGACCATGGTCACATTTGATTACGCACTCATCAGCTCTCATGAGACGTGGTACCATTTAACTCTTGCCCCACGGCCTCGAACCAGCTTGGCAGAACCCCCAGACAGCAGGCAAGGCCACTGGACTATAATTACCTTTGACTCGAGGGGCCTTACCTAAGCCAACCTATAGTTGTCCATGCAACAATTTATGCTACTGGACCAACCTTATGAAATAAACAAAAACAACTAGCAGGTTTAACATGCATGTTGAACACTATGTGAAGCGAAGCTTTCGTTAAGTGGTTCATTAACGGCTACAAGCCGGTTTATCTTCTCCTGCAACGTGTTGTGCACCATAGTAACATCTGCCCAGAAAAACGGCAGGACACGGAAACTCCGCCCCCCCCCCCCCTTCCCCTCCCCAATCAGTGTAGTGCACACATGTTCAGATGACTATTATGTGGGTGGTTACTCTATGTTAAAATAACTCTCTATATGCGGGTTCGCCTTCCACCAGCGGCAAGTAGTTTTTTTCGTCCAGTTTCATTTCCCTTTACCTTGTCTCTTCCACGTTTCATTTCCAAACCTTTCCTTGGCAACATTGTCGGTCGGCGCTTCACGCGGTTGTGTTAAACAAAAGATCGATCCCCTGTGTGCCCCTTATTTTCGCTCTAAGCAGTCAATACTTTTTTTAATGAGCATGATCTCCTTTCCTTTTTATAGAAATATCCTTTCTCGCCTTTTGATACCAGTCATGCATTTCCTTCTGCAGTGTGACAGGGTAGGTAGTTTTGACCTTACTCGGGCTAACCTTCATCCCTTTCCCTTTCATCTGCCACTTTCTCAAGCATGAAATTCTTACGCACTACCACAACTTACCTCTGCCTCTGGTTTCCCGCAACACGTGATCCTCGAAGGACAAGTCGCGAGAGTTTGCGATGTTCCTCTCTTGAAGCTGCGGGAAGCGGCGCATAAGAAACTCCCGCTTCTCCTGGGAACCTGAATACGCGTTGCAGGACGGGGATAAGGTTAAAGGGGCACTCGAGAGAAAAGATAATTGCGTTGCATTAGTAATCTAGCCTTCTACAATTACAAAATAAACGCAACTGTAATTCACATTCACACCGGCGATTGACACAGATCGCGCGACCAACCTCGACTAGTGACCAAGAAGTGGACACCATGGCTGTACCGATGTTCCCACCGGCAAGCACCACATACTCTTGCCTGCACATCGAAATGTCTCGAGATCTACGCGGTTCATGCGTTTGGTTCAATTACGCACTACCATCCCCACGTAAAAAAAAAAAGAAGGCGTCAGCACATACAGAATTCCTGCTCCTACGGCACTATATGGGTCAGTAGGTTGTCGAATGCGGTCTTGTGACTGCAAAATCGAGCAGCGAGCGACTGACCCAAAAGGGTCGCTTTTCGATTAACTAAATGACGTGAACTCAGGGAGTCGCCGGTGAGCATACTCCCTTACTGTGAATGCAGGCGTTAAAGGCAAAAAAAAAAAACAAGGTGCAAAAAGAAGTACTAGTGGCGACGCCACTACGAATGAACCGAACTAGAGCGCTGTGACGTCATCAATGTTGGCGGCGTCTGCACAGGCATAGTAGTTTTTTTATACATAAAGATGAATTACATTGTAATCTAAAGGAGTCAGACACTGAACTTGGCAAGTTTCAACAACTTTTGCTGCGTCACTAGCGCTCAAATACGAAAAGAAATGCTTTGAAATCCGCGAAGTCACATTGGCCTACCTGCGCGCGGGGTTCGGCGCGAAGTTCCATAAATGGAGCTTTGATTTTTCATTTCTCTTCGAATAACTAATTTCTTAGCACAAATTGAGGCGAAATAAGGTTTTGAAAGAGTAATTTATCACTGCAAACTGATTTGGCATTTCGTAAGCAGAACCAGAACCAGACACAAACAGAACCAGACCAAAGGTTGAGGCGGTAAAAGGAGTGCGTGCGTACAACACGACCTTGAGCTGCCATTGACGTGCACTCTGCTCGGCAAGCCAAATTTAATGACTCACTAAAGTCAAACGCCAAGTCAGTTAACACTGGCAATGTATTCTTTCTCATATTTCCGTTCCTTCCACGGAAATGTGTCAATGACTTCGTAGAGAACGAAGCCCAAACTTGCCAACCGCAAATTTTTTGTTCAAACAGCAACGTCGGTGTGCTAGTGTGGTGCCATGGATTTCACAATACTTTACCGTATTTGGGTTGTTTAAGATTTCCGATGTAGCAGCATCGCAACGATCCCGCAAGTAGGATGGGGTGAGTGTCAAAAGCCACGCTTTTCTAATCGCCACGTGATCACCTTGTGCGTCATGGCGTCCTAATGCACACACGTTCTGGACAATAAACCGAAATTTTTTGCAGGAAGCAATTTCTGCAAATTCTAGAAGCCCGCTCTGAGGTGTGCCAGAATTTTGGCCGTGGCTGCATTGTCGGAAAATATTATTTGAAGACAAAAAGACAAAAAGTTTAAAAAAATGACATGTCAGTAATCCTTTAAGGATTACTGATATGTCAACTGGAAAACCTAGCACCTGGAATTTAGGAACCATTTTCTGTAAACACAAGGATATATATATATATATATATATATATATATATATATATATATATACATTGTACTCGCCATTGCCTCCACAGAATTAGGTGAGATATCTTGCGTTGACAACAAAAAGTGGAAATGTTCGGGCTGCAGGGAGCAGATATTTTTATTTAGCTAAGCAGTCCCTGTACAAACATTTTTTGAAAATAGGAAAATTAGCAATTACATTGGAGCCGCCTTTACACATCGGTAACTCAGCAATAAAACATTGCATCATTCTGTAAGTTGCATCAAAGGTAACTAAAGCGGACAAAACTAGTGTATAATACGCCACTATACCATAAACCAATTGTTAGTGGGATGGCGTTTTGTAAAGCTCTCCTAAATATTGTAACCACTTCACGTCATGTAAACTAATATGCCGAATTTTTCAGATTCGGGTGCTCCAAGAAAAGCAGTATACAGAACTGTGATATCAATTTTTGACGCATAGTTGCGGATTCACCAGTTTTTGTTAAATCTCCTAGAGCCTAGCCTTCCGTCTGCAGTCGGTATAATTCAGATTTTTTTTTCTCGCTTGAACACAACTAATTTCATTTAATCAGTTAAGTGGTTGAGTAACGAGAGTACAGCTGCTTTTCGCATGTATTCGAATGGAGAATACTGATTTGCCACCGAGCTAGAACCTCGAGACAGTTGCGAATGTCTGCTTAATACGAATTCTGCATGAACGTGCTTGACATTTTATTTATTTTTTCTGCACCCAGCTCCCGATACTAACCGACGGTAGTGAAGACGGTGCACCCCATGGACAGGGCGACCGCGATGGCTGCCTGTCCCACGCCTCCGCTGCCGGAGTGAACCAAAAGCGACTCTCCTGGTCTCATGTCGCCCTTCACGACGAGCGCGTAGTAGACGGTCGCGTAAGCCACGGGCACCGTCGAGGCCTCCTCGAGACTCCAGGACTCCGGCACCTCCCACAGCGACTCCGGGCTCGCAGCCACGGCCGTGGCCATACCGAGTCCCGGCGTCAGTCCCATGACCCGCCGACCCTGGGGATCTCGGCCAGAGAACTCCAGGCCCAGGAGGCACTTGAAGGTAGCCACGTCGCCTGCGCATCATCGGCAGAGTATAGACATTGCAGACTGAGGATACCCCGCCGCGATAGCTGAATGTATGAGTGGGGATCGACGGGAAACTGTCGTCCTTATAGCCGGCGCCCAGTGAAATAACGTAAGTGGAGCCTCGCTTACGCTTTGCTCCACCTCCCTGTTCACCCGTTCAGCTGGCTGCAGAGAAGTGCCTTGATTTCACTTTTCTTTTCTTTTTTTAGCAAGCGCGTCTCCCAAAGACGCGAGCGCCGCGCAGTCAGCTTGCCTGCAAACCGACCAAATTGTGGTCCCACTATCGAGCGGTACAACAGTACAACGGCGGCGGTGACGGTGGCACCAACTACATTTTTGCGCCTCAATTTTCCGTATAATTGCAATCAGAATAAATGTACGTCGGTGCACTTGAGAGTACTGCCACGACCGCTGGATAAAAAAAAAAATCCAGCGGCCGTGGTACCGCAGTCCTCGTCATTGTTTTCACATTGCGCGCGTTGTTTCTCGCGTTAAAAACATGTAAAAATATACTCCGAAACTGCATCCGCAGTTATTGAGTTTTATCTACATGCGAGTTGAACTATAGGAAAAGGTGCGGTGCTTGTGTCTTGAGATGGCCGTGCCTGTAATGTTGCTTGTTTTGCCATTTATACACATTGATTCAACAAAAAACAAGAAGTACGCTTTTCCAAGAAAACGTAACTGTTCTTTAAGATCAATGCATAAAAATTCGTCTTTAATTCGGACTAAGTATTATTAACGCTCATAAAACAAGGAAAAGAAACCTACTATTGAATTTTTTTAAGCACAGGGGAACTATATAGCACTCATATCACTTGCCAATTGCGTCGTCGTCGACGTCATCATAATGATCACATCATCATAATCATCATCCTTTAAAAGCTCGTAAGGGCTAGCAGCGCTGAAAACGAATAAGATCATCATCAGCTGAATTTATGTTCGCTGCAGGACCGAGGCCTTTCTTAATGATCTGTAATTACCGCTTTCTTGCATCATCTGTCATTTTTGTACTGCCGCTAAATTAAGTGTAACATGACCTAATATTAGCCGTCATTGAGTGTCTGGTACTACTTCATTATAATTTGCTCCAGGTTACATGACAGGAACGGCGTATAACATGATTACCCCAGTGGTAAGACATCGAGCATTATCATATAAACCTAAGAGTGCGACGAAAGCAACGGTTAAACAACAACAGGCACGTACGTGGTCGAAGAGAACGAGTCACACATTTTGCTCTTTCTCGAGCCAATGAGATGTAGACAGGGGAACACGGGAAGGCCATCAAGCTACAACGCCCGCTAATCGGCTTACAGGCAACTAATCTCCGTAACTATCCCCGACCAGCTTAGCGGACCCTCCATTGTTAATGAGGCGTGCGATGGTAGGTGGGGATTATACGTGGAGGAGATAAACGTGGAACCACGTCTGTGCATCTCGACAAAGAATCGAAACACGAAAGCACAACGACACCGCATCAGTGCGCTCAGATGGCTCTCTTGCTGACGTCATATGTAGGGTAACTGCAAACACTTCCGGGTATTCGCTCAAGATGACGTCGAAGACAAGCGTCTGCTGTTTCGCGCTGTTATCCCTCTGGCAAAAAAAAAAAAAAAAACTGTACCGAGAGTGCCGACGTCATCCTGGGGCGTTGACGTCCCCTTCCAAGCATTTTCTGCTTATACATAGTTCTGAAGGTTCAGCGTTGAAAGAAGTCGCTGTTGTATGGGGCGCGTGGGTGGGGAAACATTGGGTAAGGCTGCTCATAATAAAACCCGCATTTCTACAGCTGTCAATGGATTACGCTTGCGGAAAAACGACGATAACCTTTTTTTTCGCTCTGCAGGGCAAGTTAAATTACATTAGATTCTGGGGTTTTACGTGTCAAAACCACGATCTGATTATGAAGCACGCCATAGTGTGTGTGTGTGTGGGGGGGGACTCCGGATTAACATCGATCCCCTGGGGTTCTTTAACGTGCACTCAATGCGCGGTACCCGTGCGTTTTCGCATTTTGTCCCCATCGAAATGCGGTTGCCGCTGCCATCATTTGATCCTGCAACTTCGTGCTTAGCAGACCAACGCCAAAGCCACTAAGCAACCTCGGCGGCTTCCACTACGAAATTTTATTGCGAACTGACGAGAGGTGCGTAATTTTTAATACGTTAGGATGAAGAGTGTCAAAGTGGAAAAATAAAGTGTATGTATGACTAGTGCGCGAAGCCGGTCACGTGGTGGATGTGGAGAGGGGATAAGCTTATAATAGCGTGTATTTGTGTATGTGTGTGTTTATGTATATATATGCAGGGTTTCCCAGCTATTATGTACCAAGATTTAAAAAAAAAGAGCAGTTGCATTACTCGAAGAAAACCGAGGGTATATTGTTTCCAGTACAGTGGAGTAGCCGCCAGTATTGTTTTCGTTGCTGAGATTTAATGAGGTAATTGTAATTAATTATCAAACTCGAGAAGTACTGTCCTGATCATTAAAGTGTCAATAAGAAAATTGTAGAAGAACATGAAAAACTCCCTATACAGCTTTCTGTTACTCAATACGAGCTACATAAAAGTGTTTTTCCGAGCGTGAAAGAAGCCCGCGAATACACGCTAAGTGCCTCAAGCGGCCAATCGAGCGGCAATTTTGCGTGTATTCGCCGGGCTTCTTTCACGCTCGGAAAAACACTTTTATGTAGCTCGTATTGAGTAACAGAAAGCTGTATAGGGAGTTTTTCATGCTGTTCCACAATTTTCTTATTGACACTTTTCGTCGAACTATAATATTTGAGAAGCTGACTAACTAATTAAGACTACATAATTAGGCGGAATGCGAAAAATAATCTGAGTGTCTCCAACAAGCGAAGGTAAACAATGTTACCTTGGTTCGGTCCAGCTACGTGGCATTTGCATACTTATAAGGTTTGGCTCAAGTTACATGAAACAATCTGTATATATATATATATATATATATATATATATATATATATAGCCGATCTCAGAATAAAAAAATGCAAAAAAACATTATTTCTTATTTGCGTTGCCCGTCTACACACGACAGTTTTCAATTGACGCGTCTGCTGCGTGTGGCCTTCGAGATTGCAGCGGCGTGTTGCGTGTCGTAGTCTACCGTGGCCACCACGAGATGGCGCGACGAGCCCTCTTGCCGTTTAACTTACCACCGAGGCACTCGACTTTCGAACGGCGGCTATGCCCCCTTGACATTTACCCTGTGTAGCTTGCAGCACGCCAGTGGCGACGAAAGCACAGAGAAAGCCGCTAATCGGCACACTGACTGCGTCCAACTATGCGCCTAAATTTGAAGCACTCAAAAAAAGTTTGCGGCTGCAGATTCGCGAGGCGAGGTTCTTTGACGATGCGGTCACTCATGATTAGTTAGAAAAGTGTTTCAGTGCCCCTTAAGACCAACTTTATAACTTCTCAAAACAATCCTTTTAACTGCATAATGGCTCTTTAAGAAAAAAAAAAAGGTTGTGTCGTAATCGCTGCTTCATTCACTTGTTATGATTCAATAATATAGCAAAACACATAAATATGACTGACAATAGTGCGGAAATGTAATTCAATGAAAAAAATAAGCCTACTGAATGCCTACTGTCATCTTTGTCGCGAAGGAAAAAGACAACCCCGTTTGACGTTTTCTGCGCGCAAGCAGCCATTATGAAAGTGGCGAAATACTTATAGCGAGGTGGGCTCGACATAAGGCCCAAAAAGTGACGATCGCTTATGACGCGCAAGAAGTCATCAAGAGTCCTTCGGAGTTAAAATGTCACCGTAGGAGTACAGCATATCGCAATGATTGTGCATGTTCGTATATACTTGCTTTCTTCATGTGTATAGAAGACGGTTATGCAAACCTAAAGCACATGTTCAAATCTATGCGAATAGACGCTTTGGTATAGTGGGTAATTAAATGCCATACAACTAAATACGACGCGTATGCAATGTGCAATGCCATTCAATCTATATGCATGTGAACCTCGCTCGCAAGCTATGCTGAAATGTAAATACCACATCAAGCGTATGCACCGTGTGAGACGTTGACGCAGCGATGTCAGAAGCCCGAAGGTGATGTATGTGATGCTTGTAGACAGAAGAATAGTAATGAGAAGTACGACGTACATGTGAATATATTTGGGAATTCTATGCACATTTGGTACAATGGCACATGCATATTTTGGGCATGTGCCATTTTAGGTATACATCAGTTACCCACTAGCTCGTGAATGTGCTAAGAAAGTAACAAAACTCAAAGGAGCGCTCAATATCAAGCGTTATTTCCATACGTTCTCTGTGTGTGCTTTACACATACCTATGAGAAGAGATTAGGGTGGCTTTTTTTTTAGCTGCACCAATTTAAAAAAAAATCGCCTGTGTCAATTTCCAATCCTTTATCTCAACTGTTCTAACTGTTCACCTCAATTACTCGATGCGGCGCCATTATTTCTACACAAAATCAAAATGCTTCATTATATAATGAAAAGATTTTCGGTAATTATCTCTGCTAATTATTTACATTGCGGCACATATTTCAATCTACAAATTATAGCCGGTGAGTTGGCAAGCCGTATCGACCTGGATCGAATTCTCAGGACTGCACCAGTTTCGAGATATTCCTTTTCAAAGTGCCCGACGAAATGCGTTGGCAGAGAATTCGTTTCAAGTGGATACGCCTTGCGAACTCGCTAGCTGCAATTCGTAGCTTGAAAGATGTGCCGTGATGTAATGAGTGAAAAGTTATTAACGCGATAACGTTCAGTGCCCCATGTCACAAAAAATCCGGTGTCGGCGCCGACCGTCTTTTGGCAAAAAATCATCCCGAAGCACAACCACGCAGGCCCTCCGTAGATCCTAAATACTTATTTTACCGCTAAAGTTCCCTACAAGTTATTCCTCGGAATTTTGAGAATGACAGTCCGCAAACAAATGTCATGAAACAAAACACCCACAGCGCATGTCTTTTATGTTAAATCTTCTCAGATTTAAATAATAAAAGTGCGAAACAATAACAGAAGATAGGCCCTCGCCAGAGGCCGCGTTACTACCAGAAAGCGCGCCTTCATGCATAGTGGTCACCGCCAGCGTTTCCCGGTAAACATTGCGGTTACATAAGCTGCAGTGGCCGGGAAGCCTGAGAAGCAGTCAAGGATCTTTGAATGCTATCACCTTCCACTCTTAAAGGCGAAGGTTAAGCGCCCTCCAAATTTTTTCACCGTACATATGTCAATTACGTACTTAAACATAATGTACTGGCCACCTCATCGAGTAATTTAGATGAAGGGTTAGCACTGTGCTATCTGCCACAGGAATTTTTTTTAAACTTGCAGCTAAATTTTTTTGAATAAAACCTGTATAAAATCTTACACATAACAGAGATGCGCTCACTCACACCAGTTCGTAATTTCTAGCACATTCAGTGCTTATAAGTCGTCTATTCGGCGAGAAACTTGCGCACTTACGGTCTTATACCAACCGTCGGGACAGTATAAGCGACGAAAGCTTAGATTTTAAAGTACCAATACCTTGGCACATTAATATCATACATCTTCAACAGCACAACTTACGACAGGGATAGGCAAACGAACGCAGGACTAGCCCCATTTCCAATCTCAATCAGTTTAGAAAGATAAACGGTAGTATATAGAGCCGCAAGAACGTCTGGAGCCACAAACGTCAAGATTAGACGGATACACATGCTACCAACCATTCTTACGGTGAATGAACGATAACTGCGGCAGATTTTCCTGATGTAGTAATTTCATTAGGAAGCGGTATCACCTGTGCTACTACCGCGTTTCAAAAAGTAGGCTCTTACTTCATCATCAGTGGTGGCTGAAGAGGCAGAGCTCCAGGTTGCTGTGCTGTGCCGTGTTGCGTGAGCGTGTGTTTATGCGTTTGTATGTGTTTATGTGTGTTTAATGTGTTTCCGTTGGCTGTTTTTCCTTGTCCCCCTTTCAAACTGTTCAAACTGAGGCCAGAATGCCACCAGTCTATGTGATAAAGGGCAGGGTGTTGTGGTGTGTGCCTATGCCACGTGCTCTGCATATTATTACATTTTTCATTCTTTTCATCCTTCTTTCTATATTAAGCGTCCGTTTCTATCCCCTAATTCCTATTGAGTAGGCAAACCGTAGTGCCTCTCTCGGTGGCAGTTGCCAGTCGGCCTCTTCCCTTATATCAATCTCTGTCCATACTTGACTTGAAGCGCAAAAAAAAGCAAAACAATTCTGAGAATTAACAGTCT
The DNA here is from genome assembly GCF_013339745.2 of Dermacentor silvarum. Lineage (NCBI taxonomy): Eukaryota > Metazoa > Arthropoda > Arachnida > Ixodida > Ixodidae > Dermacentor > Dermacentor silvarum. The sequence goes on along the minus strand of NC_051158.1, from coordinate 48,059,490 downwards.
GGTCTTTCTTTCTTGTGTCCTGATTTTTTTTTTTTTTTTGCGCTTCAAGTGAAGCATGAATTCCCACAAACTTGCTAATTTCAGCTTTTATAGACTCTCTCTTTGTTGTATATAATAATAATAATAATAATAATAATAATAATAATAATAATAATAATAATAATAATAATTGCTTTCATCGGACATAGCACGCTAGGCTTGCCACCGCGCAAGCCTTTTTATTTTCATTCAACAGCCTCTGTCCCTCTGGCGTCATTTCTGACGTCTATTCGAAAAGCACGGCACGATAGACGTGCACTAAACTTCCATCAACCCAACTCACCATGCACCACGTCGGGTGAAAGCTTTCCGGTGGCGAGCATGACATCTTTGAAGTTCAGAGGCGCGTAGTACACGCTTGCATACGACCTTGTCGACGAGGCTGGAAGGCGAAAGCGTAACGCAGCGGAGACTCGTACCACTGCAGGCTGGACAGGTCGCCGCGTGTCTGCATGTCCAAGTAAGCGAACTCCGTCGATGCCTTTGGTGCTCCGCCTGCGTAGTGTTTTGTGGGTCAGCGACGTGCACGCTTTGTTTACGCCGACGAAAATTTCACCGACGATTACGATACTCCCTAACGCGAAATTTGAGCGCAACTCTATACGTCTTTTCATTTCGCGATATATTGGCTGACGCGGACAATCTGTCTCGTGCGGCACGTTGCAAACGGAGCTAAGTGTGGCGCGACTGCGTCGCTAATAGGGAGATCGCGAGAGAAAGCGTGGGTGACGCGGGCGCGCGATTCACAGCAGCCGCCGCAGACAGACCTCCCAGAGCACGCGCGCTACTCTGGCGCCATCTAGTAGCCATCGTCACCGCACCACTCTTCTCACACTTTCGCCATACCCTCCTCCGCTTTCCGCCTCATGGTTCCCGCTGCACCATCTTCCTCCGCTTTCCTCCTCGCGTCTTTCATCCTCCGCTGCGCTCCGCGTTCGCTTTTTCATTTTGCTCGTTCGCTTCGGTTACGCCGGCTGCCGACGTTCGCCGCAGGAACGGGTGCCTAAGAGCTGCGCACTAAACGGTCACAACAGTAGCCGGTTTATTTGGCACAGTTTATATTTCAAAGCAAACCTTGTCAGTGAATTAACAACTTTGTCTTGAGTAGACGCTGTCAAAGCAGCTATTCACAAAGATATTCTGCGGTAACTGCTTGGCGGCGTGGTTGCCTGCCTTTTCATTTGCGACATATGTAATATAGTACGCCATTTACTATTCCTTCAGCGAACTTAGAGCAAAGGTGCTAAATGGGTCATGAAGAACTTGTTACTTACAAGACAACGTGGTGAAGTGCCTGTAGGAACCCCACCGTCCGTCGCAGTACACGTTCATTGCCAGATCGTTCTGCAGTACATCCTTGTACTGCGGGTTGTTTGGCGCGAAGTCCACGATCTTACTGGATCCTTGAAAGCTTGCGTCAAATACGCACCTGTTTTAAAAAGAAAAAAAAAACTATGAAGCGCCAACCAACCCCCGCTTATATCCAAGAATGCATTTAGCATTATTTCAGTCGTGGTCGCTTTGTGACACTATGTCGCACTATGTGTTTTGAGTGGCACTCCCCTAACCACCGAGCTTTACCCGTACACGGACGCCAGTCGGTAGTCGGTACTTCGAGCACCACTTCCTCAAGGACTAGTTCCAAACCCCCTAATGCGTCTTCAACCAGAGGTGCACCTTCTCAACGACACGAGGGAAGAACGTGAGAACGCTCTCCTTAACATCAAGCGGTACCGCACGGTGCCACCACACAGCGGTGGTAGCATCTGTGCAGAAACGAGAACTAGAACCGGTAGTACCGCACTGCGGTAACGTACCACGTCGCGGTTTTTATCGCTACGTTATAGTTCACTTTCTTCGTGGTAGACGGCCTACGGAAACCGTTAGACACCAAGAAATTGCGATTAGTTCCCCAAAAAAGCTAAGCGCTTGAAATAATGGCCCAGGCGTGGTGTCGATTCCACGCATTTATGACTCAGACATGGATGTCTGTACTCCGTTTTGTATATATACCAAGCAACGCTATACGAAGGCTAGCGAGACATCTCTCACGGCTCATATTCGCGACCAAGAAATAGTGCGTCACACTTGAAAGTAATATATAGGTATGCGTCAATTTATTGAATGTAGCACTAGGTCTAATACCTATACGTCGCAAAATGTGACACATTTATCACGTGAAAGGCGTCCCTACTGTGATCTGATTACTATCGCAATAAAGTTTCGCAGTTTAGCACGAATCGCGAGGCAGTGACAGTGACAGCAAGGTTCAATGTTGCCGCTAGACTCTTCAGATCGATGGTGCTCCAACTATACGTGACTGCGAAATTTTGCTGCGACGCTGGACCCAAGGAAACTCCTGCTGAGTAGAAGGAACAGCGACTTGGCCCTTACCAGGCATCTCACAACGCTGGCACGATGGTCATCGCCAGAGGTGTTGCAGGCATCGCACCTCGGTGCTGCACCAGATGAGACTGCATCTCACCGTCCAATGAAATGTTAGATAACGTTAACCTGACGTTTACTGCCCGTGCCGTTCAAAGCAGCACATACACACAGCAGCTCAGCAGGAGCGCTATTGTGATTGTAGTATGCGCGCACACAACGCTCATGACAACAGCGGCAGGCAGAACACTGGCCTGGCTCAGGCACCGTGTCCGTAGCGTTGACGGTGCTTCGACTTCACTTCGTCTTGCATGCGTCGAGTTCGCCACACGCACTGCGTGTTCTGGAGGCACTTAACCCTCCGATGCTCCGTCGAGCGGGAGAGCACCACAATGGTGATGCCCTCGGCTTTTTGGCGCCATAAAATTAGCACGAGACCGGCGTTTACAGTTCATGTCAAGGCTGTGTTGCGTTCCCGCGTTTATTTTGCGAGAGGTGCTGCGTGACCTAACACGCCGATTTCTGGGTATCCGTTCTGATTACGCCTGGGGCGAGAGCGACTGTTTTACTGACTATTTGTTCTCTTCTGTTATAAATACATTGTAGCGGACATATTAGGTTAGAGACCACGTCGGCTCCTTCGTTGTTCTCCCGTATACAGGGAAATTGAAATAAAAAAAAAAGTTAGCGTAGCTTGGACTGGAGGCGCAATGCTAAAGAGACAGCGGAGCTGATGGGCACGTAGCTAATCCTGGCTTTTGGGCTAGGCTAAGCACTACCAAGTCATCCCCAGCATTTTCCGGAATTTATCATAAGCGCGGCCTCTTCTTCGGGAGTACGAACTAGAGCATTGCACGGGCTCGGGCTTACCCGAAAGCCCGGGCCGGGTAGAACAGTTTTTTCACGGGCTCGGGCCGGGCTCGGGCACGGCGTGTGCTTTTTGACCCGGGCCCGGGCCGGGCTCGGGCTTTCTGGTGGTGTGCATGTAACGTGCAGCGAGTTATTCTCGGGCGTCTCAACTCTGAAAAACATTATTTATTGGTCTCGGGCCGGTTTCGAGTCGGGCTGGGGCCGGGCTCGGGCCGGGCTCGGGCCTAAGGTAAAGGGGTGGCGGGCCGGGCCGGTCGGGTAACGTAGATTATTTCCGGGCCCGGGCCGGGCCCGGTTCTTGCCATAAACGTTTTGATCGGGCTCGGGCGGGCCGCCCAACGTAAAAACGGGCCCGGGCTGAAAAAAATCGGCCCGTGCAGTGCTCTAGTACGAACTATATTTGGACGTCCCATGGCTTCTACTGATCGAGCGCCGTTGCGCACACGCTTACATAGCTGTTGCCTCAAGATCAGCGCATGCGCAGGCCCAATCGTTATCACCGCGCATGCGCAGATCTCGGCGCGGAGGCGGAAGCCGATTGCGCGCAGTGTCTCCGAGCTGCTGCCGAGCTGCTGCCGACGCCGCCCCCGTTTCTCGCGTTCGCGCCGGGGAAACGGGGGCGGCGTCGGCAGCAGCTCTGCGCGTTGTCTCGTCGGTGCTGCTACAATTGCTTTCTCTCTATCTCGCTCTCATTTTCTCTTTCATTCTCCCGAGCATAGCGCGCGCCGCGCGCATGCTCTCGCCTTCCCTCGCCTTAGCGTGCCATGTCAAGGCAACATGTGCACGGCACGGAGAGGAGGCGAGGCACACGCCGCTCCGGAGGTGGTTGCTAGGCAACACAGTGACGTCATAGCTCGGCGAGGTTTTGCGGCAGTAGGCGGCACTTTTTACGGTTAGCTAGAACAGCTTCGCTGTTAATAATAGTTAGTGAATATATGTAAACGCCGAAGTGATAATAAAGGTATGATTTCGTTCTCACATATCATCAATGATAGCACGTGGTGGTCGCGGCATCAGTGGGTAAGCACTGAAAAGCGTAACCCGCATTTACCCCCTGTGGCTGGTCAGGGGTTATGGCGTCGTGTTGCGGAGCGCGACGTGCAACGGTCCCATTTCGATGGAACGGAACGCAACAACACGCGCGTTACGTGCACGGTAAAGTACCACAGTGGGTCAAATTATTCCGTAGCCCTCACACTACAGCATCTCTTATAGCCAACTGTGCACTTTCAGGGAAGGTAAACCTCAACGTTAGTAACCTGCGTTTACATCATTGTCACCCGTCTCTGAACTATGCTTCATGTCCTCCTTATATTAAACACAGTGTCTACTGCGCATACTAAAAGCACGTTTCCCGTACATATCTTAAGTTGTTCATTATGGTTGACATTTTAAATGATATATTTCTAATAAAACTCAGTATGGCTCTCAAGAGTAAGACATCTGCATACAGAGACAACAAACGGTGCTGTGTTTTCAAGTGTTACAATTCTGTCCTTTCCGTGCTACATTTACTTTTTTTTTCGGTACGACTCAGCAACGGGCCCGGTCTACGTTGTCAGTCTTGCTTCAGAGACAGTTTAGACGGCGTGCAATCAAGACTGGTTTAAACTGCTCATTCAGTCTCAGACTATCAACGACGAGAAAACAGATGGCTTAACTTAGTGTTGATTGTACATATTGGACAAGAAAGGATGCTCAATAAGGGTGCATAAGGAACTAACCCCCGTATTCTAAAACGTTTCTCAACTGAACACTCCAACTTGGCTCAAGAAAGTAGATGGTAGCGCCTCTCCTCGACAGAAGTGGGCTTGCACTTCATTGACACTACACAGCAACTCTTGAGACGTGCAGTGTCTTCTTCAGTCGAATGGCGCGGTGTCCTCAATTCGGTCGATTGCAGGAGAAGCTTCGAGTCGAAGGTAGTTAGGAATACGGGGATAGGTCTACTTCACACTCCTTTCACAGTTGGCTACTATTTTTTTTTCCTAGTCCTCAGTCTACCCACATTTTATCTCCTACCTGTCAATAGCACATTCAAACTTCAAGATTTATTTTATTTCGCTAAGAGAAACAAGGTACGAGGCAAAAAGCTGCCCTGAAGCAGCTTGACGTGACGCAGGGCCCGTTCATAAAATGTCAGCAGGGAACACAGAAGCCAGTACAGTTTTCACCTACATCATAAATAAAGATGCAGCACACACGCAGCATTTGAATTCACAGCAAGTGAACGAAATTATGACACTATCGTTTCTACATCACGTGGATAAAATAAAGGATGCGGAGGAAAGAGAAAGGCAGAAGGCAGGAGGTTAACCAGAATAACGTCCGGTTGGCTACCCTACGGCGGGGGAATGGGAAAGGGGAACACAAAGATGACAGCGAGAGATAGGAGGGAAGGAAAGAAGGGAAATTAGCGGTGAGTTCGCTGACGCGTGTGTTATTGCACTAATAGCCACAGACGTTGACACAAGCTCGTCCTCCTCAAGAAGCACAAAAGTGCCTTCACCGCTTTATGGACCGACAAGCGATGGGGGCAATGTTCCAGCAGCACCTGCACGGAAAGCGTCCGATTGTCTCCAGTTTTTTTTAGCGCGTTAGCAAGTTCTTGTCTTTCTGGGGCATATCGTGGACAGTGGCACAGCAGGTGGTCGATAGTTTCGTCGGTGCCGCAGACCTCGCATGCTGCACTGTCGGTCATTCCAATTAATGTAGAGTGTGCCTTTGTGAAGGCAAAATGATAAATTATATGACACACTGAGAAGTGAAAACAGCGGTGTAGGAGAACTATAAAAAATCGGATACATTAGCAACAAATGCTGGTGTGACCCTACGCTAGGTTGTGGTATTTAGCGGAAACGCGCTATTACATGTGCTGCAAACGCACAAAGAAAAAAATGACTAACTGCTAAACACGCCCAAAGTTTGTTTCCGTTCAGGCCGCGCCACTCGTACGTACTTCATGGCAATAGATATTACTGCCATTTGATGACAATGTGTCCTCGCAACTCATTCGACCGTTGATTGCGTACTCTTACTGTACCATAGACAGCTGCACTGGAAATAAATATTTTTGCTGCGCACTGAAAAATTCTACATCAATTATGCGTACTAATGTTGTAATGTTACTTTTTTAACTTTTGCCCACTAAATATTTTTTATGCTGATATGAGAATCGTCGAACCAACTTACTGCATTCGCTGCAGCTATCATCAACGCGATGTTTAGTGTCAATGAGAGCATGCGTGTAGCTTCACTTACAATGGCATCGAGTAAGTGAACCTCCTACACACTTCATGACATTACCATCGCACTTGTGGCACGAGTATAAAACATGCACGCAACTCGCGCTCACCTGATGTTTCTTAGACCTGTCTCCAGCCGGAGGCAATTCATCAGGCCCACGATGCCGCTGATGCCGGCGTCCTCCGCAACCAGCCACAGGTTCTGTCCCGGTGGCTTGCCGTCGTACTCGAGAACCCTTGTCTTCAGCGTCTCCAGCCAATCAAAATTGGCACAGTCCACTTTGATTACACCATGTCCGGTTACTTCGACAACGTTAGGTACCTTTCGTAGCAGTAGCAACGTCGAAAATGTGTTGGACTTCAGGCCCACCACGCGAAAACGTTCAGCTCCGAACTCCGACGCCACCGCTTGGCTGGTCTGATGCGAGAACGGAGCGTTGCCGACGGTTGACAGGAACGACTCTGCCGGAGACAGAGCTGAGCGATGGGAGAGAAGCACGAATCCGCGCTCCTTGCAGTGTGCCGACAGCTGTTCAGCGAGAGCCCGTGAGCGATTGGAGCCGCAAGCCACGTCGCGGACGACGATGAGGTCAGCCTCGGGAAGACCGTTCATGGAGGAAGAGGTCGGGTCCAACGTGACCGCCTTGACGCCTTCCGGTAGATCTCCAGGAGCAAGCTCGTTGGGACACGGGTGAGCAACGGTGTACTCGATCTTTAGTTGCGTGTTCGAAAGGGTCAACAAAGGCACCACGCAAGGTGCCAAGAGGGACGCCGATCGCTCAGGTACAACCTCGAGAATTCGAATCCTTTTAGGGCTAGTGTTCTCCACCACGACGTCGAGAAGGCTCCTCAGGGGATCTTCCCGGTACAGGGCCGTGTTAAGCAGATCCTTGCCCGCATCTTTTTCAAGCGCAGCCAGCGCCGATTTGATTGCGGAATGTAGACACGAAGTAGAGACAGCAACTTCCTTGCGAATGGCGGAAAGGATGCGCAGGAGGACGTAGTTTTCGGCGGGGGTTTCAATGTAGCTCCGCATCACCTCCTCGGACAATTCGGAGTTGCCATTGGTGACGCCGCAAGCAGCTCGAGCAGTTTCGTCTCCGCATGACTCCAGGATGCGCCGGCTGACGGCGCTGCACACGTCTACGTACTCACGCACGGCGGATTCCCGGGCCCGCCTATCGAACTCGTCGTCGACGTATGGCACGAACTTGTATTCCTCCAGGCGCGGTGTCAGCTGCGCTGGGCGTCGGGGAGCAACGCTCGTCTTGGCTTCGCGAAGGACGACTCCTCCGGCTCGACATGTGTGCAAGTACTGGTCGCGCACTATCGGTATACCTGCGGAAGGGCGGATGCAGCAATATTGAAGTACAACACGCCAATAAAACGGTTAGTTTGTCGTTGTTCATTCTTTCTTTTTGCACCATGTACGAAAAGGCAGGAAAACAGGAACAAAGGATTGGAGCTCACACTTATAGCTGGTTTATCAGTGTCAGGTCACCTATATGTATAGGTTAAATGTCAGTCCGAAATACAGGTATAAAATTAAAAGACAGCAAAACAGAAACAAGAATATATGTATAAAGACTCGATCCTGATGCTCACGCAAGCCAGTCTGTAATCATCTCTAACCAAGTCGCCTTTGCACAGTATTAGAGCAAAAGCAGAGACAACATATATCGCATATGGTGTTGTAGCGTCATCTTCTTCATCGCGCATGATCATCAGTCATAATCGCGCCGCGCCTCTCGCGTGGCTCAGGTCACAGGTCGCGAGATGGAACAAAACGCGTTCTCATTCTAGACCGGGCTGGTCGCCGCAACCAGCCGCTCCACTCTCTCGTGTACACTGTAACATAATTTACAACTCGCAACCTTACACCCAAGGGTGTAAGGGAGTGAATTATACACACATTTACACCCTTTTCCACTTGTACGGGTGTAAAATATTTTAAGTGTAGTAACGGGCAGCACGAATCGTCTGTAGCCGCCACGTAGTCTTCCCACAGCGTCCTGCTTCGATATATATTTCTTTGCGCAGGGCGTGATATCATAAATTTGGTATTTCGATTTACCCATCGGGCGCTGTTAACGTCATTCTCTTTACTTCTCCGCTGTCGTGAACACCAAAACAAACGAACCCCGTAAACCGCTTACCTGATTCTCCAACTTTCTCTACGAGCTTTGTATGGACGTCAGGATCGACGCGGCATGATTGTATCCTTGTGGGCAACCTGACGGTCCGCTGGGTGCCATCGAGAATGGCGAATTGAAGCATGCTGTCGATGAAGGTTACCCAGTTGTCCTCCCACTTCAGCTTGCCGCAGTTCCCTGCGAAGTGAACACGATCGCAGCGTCAAACATCCCAGTAAGCGACACTTTTTTGCCACCTAGTGACCGCAAAATAGAAAGCAAGCTTGCAAGCAGACAGCGCGAAATGAATGTGTCTTTATAAAGGGGTCGTCATAGACTGTCGTACTTTGGTTGCACGCAGGATCCGGGCGAACAGAGGAATTCTATTTTTGGCATAACCAAATATATATATATTAACCCTCAGTTCCTAAATATTCTTACAGCGCAAGGCGTGACGTAGACAGACACAAGAAAAAAGAATCACATGAACAGCGCTGACTTTCAACTAGTTTTAAAGCAGAAAGTACAATTTTATGGGACTGCAAGTGCAATGCTAACGCCAAATTGAAAAGGCAACTCATTATTGGTGACGGAAATTGACTGCACACTTACACATATATTGGAACATCGCGCCATCCCGGCATACTTAACATGTCCCTTGTAATTTTTACTCCACGCCTGCCTACAATAGCGCAACCTTCAAAATTCGATCTGCAGCCCCACTCTCTATCGTGTACCGCGAAATGCCCTTCTACATGACATAACATTACAATATTGTGAGGCAGGGTATAGAAGGGCACTTAGCAAAAAGTAAGCAAGTGTTACACGTTTGCAAAACGGGAAGGCGGAAGCCAGCCAGCTGTGGAAAAAGACGACGACGAACGCGCTAGAAGTGGCACTAGCACGTCTCTGTGACCACGTGACGTGTGCAATCAGGCGAGCACTAGGCATACCTTTATTAAGCCACAACCGTGGGGAAGCCGTGGCTTCAGGGAAGCATGCTCGTCTCGATTCCCACCTCGAGTGAAATTTACCAAATTTTGTTTTCAAAGCAACTAATTCACTTTGTTTAAAGGAATCCTCCCTGAGAAATGTGACGTCAATCCGAAAATTTTAGACTTGTTTTTACGCTTTACGCTTTTGTGCTCGTCACGGCGCAGTTTCGCCAAGGTCACCGCAAGGGCACCGCCAAGGGCACTGCCAACATAGACACCTAAGGCTTTCCCCATAAAACACTGCAGAAATGTGGCTGCAGAACCAATTTTGAAGGCTTCGTAATTGTAGACAGGAGTGGCGTAAAAACCACAAGATAAATAACTGACTCTCCCGAGATGGTGCATTGTGGTAATATGTGTGTAAGTACCACCAACTACGCTTACCGATAGAGTGAGTCAGTGAGTGAGTGAGTGAGTGAGTAAACTTTATTCGGTCCACGATAGACGCGAGTAAACTGGACGTCACCTGGCTAGGCCCACTCGGGGACCATCAGGTCAAACCTGACGGCCCTCTCGCGGGCCCTCTGGACTACCAGGATTTGAGAGGTCTGATCCTGGGCCTTAATAAGCGTCATCATTTCCTCTTGGGTGAAAGGGGGACCGGCAAAGGCGCATCCCCACAGGACATGCTCGAAGTCTGCATAACCACCACACATGGGGCAGTCCGGGCTTGGGAACCGTTCGGGGTACATTGTATGCAGTGCCGCAGGGCTCGGGTAAGTAAGTGCTTGTTTGTAGAAGTCTGAGAGTGACTGCCTGGGCCCTACACAGCGAGGAGTGCGGCAGAGGCAGGAGTCTTCTTGAGTTAGATTATTTGAACACAACATGTCTCTTTGATGACGTAGAAGTAGCAGTAGTTGCATGTGGTGTGATTAAGTGACAAAACGGTGCTTCTGTATGTTTACGTTCCATTTTGATGTTTTCATTGCACAGTCCCAGTAGCTGCTCTTTTTTATTTTTTATTTTTTTGTTGAGGGGGGGGGGGGTGGATAAAATAAGCTGGAAGTCAGCGCTTCTCGTGTTGTTTCATGTGTGTTGACTTTGTCAACTCTCATATAGCCCTGTGCTGTTGGCATATTTAGGTTGACTGGCCAACTAGGCCAAACCTATTCTCGGTTCCTATGCTGCCCCTCGCTCATTGCCTAGCCAGAATCTTGACTATGGGTGAACTTCATGCCTTGAGGTGTGCCTAGCCAGAATCTTGACTATGGGTGAACTTCATGCCTTGAGGTGACATCGCAAATTTGTTGGCACGCTGCCCTCTCCTGACTTCACGTGTTACGTGACGCCCGTAGTTTAAAGAACGTTCCACAACCTCCGCCGTGGACGTGAAAATGGCGCTGGCTAACACTCCAGCGAGTCTAGGGGCTCTATAACATAAAATAATTTGAATATGTTTTTATTCCAACCTCCTGACGTCATATTCACGTAAACGCCGACGGAAGCATAGGGCGGTAATCACAGCGTTGTTTCAGCAGGCCAATAAAACGCTCTCCTCGTTTATAGAAAGTCACTTTTGTTTGCTTTCAAAGGGAATATTGTTGCCTTACTTAGTTTTTCTTATCTTTGTCATCTCGCTCTTTCTTTCTTCTTTCCTAGCCTCCTTCCTATCTTCCATTTCTATGTTTCTATCTCCTCCTTTCTGAAGAGAGGGCAGGCGTTGTGCCCCTCCCGGTGGCAGTTGCCAGCCTTGCTCCTCGCTTTCCGTTTCCTGTGTATGTTTTCAAATCAAATAATAATAATAATAATAATAATAATAATAATAATAATAATAATAATAATAATAATAATAATAATAATAATCTCATCGGCTGACCAGAGGCGAGGAGGATGCAGAAGTGGAGAGGGTTTCGGTGACACCGTGCTAGTGCAGTGCAAGTAGGTAACCTGATGAGGAGGGTGATGTCAGCGTCTGCGATTGGCTCGCTTCTTGCTTAGCTTTCGGTGTCTGGGAGAAAATGGCCGCGGAGTGCAACGGGAGAGTAAAAATGCAGCTAAAGCGGATCCTCAGCGAAGAAACTTTGGCAGAGCGATGTCGTGTACTTGCTGAAAGGGTTTGATGACGTTACACTGCGACGCAAGCATTTTTATTATACGCAAATAAATCCATTCGAGTGAGCGGAGTGGAGTGAGCGCGTTACATGCATGTGGAGTGTGTTATATATAGTAAGAAAAGGACAACACAAACGCCCGAAAGGGACAACACGAGTCGGCGTTTACCGGAATGTCTTTTTCGTGCCTCTTGTGTCCTTGTTTCGTACTTTTGCGTTTTAGTAAAGTTGCGCCCGCCTCTGGTCGGATGTCAGGTGTTGCTCACGTCGATGAAAGAGCACGCTTTCCAACACCCTGACGTCACTTCTACCACTCACGTTCTTTTTTTTTTTTTGCGAGATGGCGTCAGGGCGTCTGTAATGACGGCCTATGGCAGACCCTTTCTGGTTCTGTGCCATTCCTCCAAAACGTTCTTCACCACACAGCACGGACGCTTAGAGACAGCGTCCATAGACCACCTCAAGCCGGTATACGTGGAGGCAACAACCTACTATTTAGTACGCGTCCGGAGCCCACATATTTTAGTGCCTGAACTTGCGATTTGGGGCGCTATAACGTAAAATGATTCCAAACTGTTTTGATTCCAAACTCCTGACGTCAAATTTACGTAACCACCGACGCAAGCATCCGGCGGTGACCCGCAGCGTTGTCTGAACAACCCAACCAAAAACTCTCCTCGTTTATAGGAGGTCACCTTCGTTCGCTTTCAAAACCAATAACATTGTCTACACTCAGCGGTTTTTCTTATCTAATTGGCTGACAAGAGGCTAGGAGCACGCTCTAGTGGAGAGGGTTTCGATGGGGCCTAGCCAGCACAGTGAAAATAGATAACCGCATAAGAGGGTGGTGCCAGCTTCTTCGATTGGTCCGCTTCGCCTTACTTAGCTTGCCGTGGCTGGTCGAAAATCGTGGCGGCGTGCAACCGAAGGATAAGAATGCCGCTAAAACGGATCCTCAACAAGGAAGTGTTGACAGAACGATGTCGTATACATGCCGAAAGGGCTCCATAACGTTTTACTGCCACGCAAAAAGGTTCGTCATGCGCAAATAAATACATGCTCACCGCCAGGTGCGAGTAGCGAGGGCCTAAGCGATCGGCGGGCAGCCATCTTTGATTCCTTTCGGAACGGGCCAGTCCGTAGCTATTCAGAAAATTTTTCAGTTTTGTTCGGCATATTAATTCATTTTTTTCGCGTACACGTCACTTTGACGTGGTGAGTTTTCGCAGTTTTGTGACGTCGCGTGACAGACAGGCGAAGTGGGCGTATCCAGAAAACATTGGACCAATAGCAGAGAGCTAATGGTGAAAAGACATCGAATCAGGAATGATTATTTTTCTTTTGTGCGGTTTAATCATGCATAATCAGTGTGTAAACTTATATCAGATGGGGAGCTATCGCGGTTTTCGTGACGTCGCGTGACAGACAGGTGAAGTTGGGAGTGGCCCGAAAATGTTTTGACCAATCGTGGAGGCTGATTGCAGAAATTGGAATCAAAACAGTTTGGAATCGTTTTACGTTATAGCGCCCTTGGTCGCGTTCACGAGAGCACCCGCTTTAGCTAGGAAGTAAAGTTACACTCACATCAACGAGTGGAGGAACAAGAAAAAGGACAGGCACAAGGGCGCGTACTCAGTGGTCCTGCAGTCTACGGGTGGGTTGATTTTTGGTTGGAGCCCTACGTTACCATGAATTGCAAGCAATTTGATCGGCTCTCCTTCGTTATAAGCACCGTCACAGTTGCGCATAATGTGAGCAAACAGCCACAAGGCCGAAATTCAAGTGATCGAGTCCCTCACCGCTTAGATTCACCTCGATGACACCTTGGAAGCTTCCTGAATATTCGAGGCCGCGAAGCCTGAACTCCTTGTAGATGTCTTCACTGACCAGCTTGTCACCGACCACCGCCTCAGCTGACGGGCACGGCGGTTCTTTGTCGAGAAGCTTCTCTCCTGCTTCGGCCATGCGAATGCGACCGCTCGCTGCCAAAGCGCCAGCCCTCGCAGACATTCGAATTCACCCGAAGCTCGCATCACGTTGACCAGGAACTTTACGGGACCTGCGAAATAAGCCATCACTTAAAGAAGCACGTAGCAATGACATTCGTTTATTCAGCGGTTGCTGCTTGGGGCCAGCGACCAAGCGACCACGCGATGGGCCACTCGCCATTATGCGATCGTTATATTTAATTAGCTTGGTTACGCTAACTGTATACACACGCGCCGCGGTTGGTTTTGTGACTGCGGCCTTTTCGGCGCTGAGCGGAAGTAATTATCAACGCGTACTTCAAAGCGCTTTAGGCCAGACGACTCATTCGAAATTCGGGAGTCGCACGCTTAATTCATGAAGCTTTCAGATCGTAAGCATTGTTCCCCGTTGGTCGGCCCGCCTTTGCTTATAATATGCAAAAAAAAAACAAAAAAAAAAGTAGAAACGACCCTATTTCTTGACATAGGCGTCTGTAGTGGCACTCGCACCTCGGCGTTGGTGTACCCTGGTGTATTGTTTGGGTTAACTTTTTGTATTTCTTGTGTTAACTTTGTGTTATTAAAGTGAAGTGCGACACAGATAATGCTTCTGGATTCTTGATGTGAACGATGTAAAATACATTACACTACACTAGGGCCAGCGTCCTCGTCGTCGGAAACACGACGGTACACAATACTTGGCCCGGCGTCCTCATCGTCTACTTCCATGGGGAACGGAACGGGCAGGAAACCGAACTCGGAGGAGCGAGCGAGCGGAACTGGCGGGAAACTGCCACACTCATGGAGCCAAACCTCCACGCACATTGGCGTACGGCAATTAGTGATTTCTAATTATTGTCTGATCATTCCTGCCACTTTCGTATAGTTCTTATTTCTAGTGAGTTATTTTGAATTTAGAAACACTTTTTTTTTAATTTCGCACAAACCGGAAGTCAGTGGTCGACCGGAAATCGCTGCTTAAGAAACAAGAGTGCCACTCGCTACTCGCGCCACCAATAACAATTAGCTGACGTGTTATCGCGCAAACATTTCTAGCGCAAGAAGTTCTTGCCCTTAACCATTGAGATGACTCACCGCGACTCGGCAGGATGGTCGCCCTGTGGAAAATGACCTCCTCGAAAACTACGGGCACCTGGTGGAACGGCTTCCCGCAGCGTTTGGCGAGGGACTTCCAGGCCAGCATCATGTAGCCCGCCGCGGGAAATAGCACACGGCCCTCCAGTTGGTGACCGGCCAAGTAGGCGTCGCCTTCATTGGCCTCCAGGTCAACCTCGACAACCTCCTCTGACGTCTGCAACATTAGGACAGCATCATATCGAGGAACGTAAAGTGTAAGCTTCTTTCCAAGAAACTGCAGATTTACTACAAGCGTGCTCTGACTGGACAGCATGCAAGTGGAAGGCGAATAATTGCGTTGTAACTCAGTAAACTCCGTAGCTGATTTGGTTTCTGGCACATTGCCAGTTTCTTGCATTACGGAGCACCTGTGACATGGGCGGCAGCAACAGCGCTAGAAGTGGCATCTCGTGACAGATTGTTCAACCATAAAGTGCCTGAAACCATTTTCGTCGGTGTTCCCGTCGAAAGAAAACAAAAACGCAAAAGTCGCAGTTTCATCCTGAAGGGCGAAGCATCAATTGCGATAGCAAATTCGTAGAGAGCTATACGAAGCAAGGACAGTAGTTGAATGGGCCAGTGTAAAGTTGTAATCATTCGCTTACTAACCAAATAGACAAGCACGGTGTCAAGCGCGCACAGGTAAACATGAAAACATCTCTCTCGATGACTGCGGAAACTCGCTGTGAGAACGCCGGAGTGAGAAAGCGCGCCAGCAGCAGCGGGCAAATTGACCTTCGCGCTGTCTCTTGTCTCGCTTCAACGCGAACTAAACGTCGAAAGCACAGCGCATACGAAGCTACCGGCACGCGGCGCATGCACGTTTTCCCCATCGCAGATCGCTTTGAAGATGAGGCCCGCCTGGCGGGCACTTCGCCCACGTCTCAGATCGCTTTCAGGATATGGCGTCCGCGCGGCCGCGCTGGGAACACCAACCGACGGAGCATGATGCAACCCCCTCCCTCTCCTCGCGTGCGCTACATTGAGCCGCGATTGCCGGCTCAACCTCGTACGCTTTCACTCGCACACATAGCGTACGGTGCGCGGCGACGATTTTATCGCCGTTAGACTTTATACGGCGATGGCGACGATAACGGCGACGACGATAGCGATGACAGAAATGCGCTTGGAGTGTCCATATAATTGCTCTCGCAATAATATATGCACTCATCAGTGCATGGCCGGCTGATGACTTCTTTGCCACCAGCTGCGTAGCAGGTAGCCCGTCACTATAATAGCCATTCGGCGCACTTATGCTGAGCACAATACCACAACATCGCACCACCAGCAGCGCCGCACACGTGCTCGTCTGCTGTGTTCAAGTGTACTGCATAGTACAATACAAATAAGGACAAGCCGAGAGCTTCTACGAACCGTAAAGAAAAACACGGCATGCCAGAACCATCCCTAGCTAGAACGGAGGCGCATGAGAAAGCGGCAGTAGCCTCACCTGCGCCGAGGTGTGGAAGTCGCTCCACTTGACGACAGTCCACTTCTGGGTGTGGTCCCAGCTGACGAGGTGGGAGATGCTAGGGGTGCCACGAGGCACGGGCCACGGCACCGGCGGGTACAATGGGGCCAAGTCCAGCTGGACTCCCAGGGTATGCAACTTGCCGAGCGAGTTGAGGAAGAATGCGGGATTGTCTTCGTTCCGCTTCATCAGACCTAGGCAGCTGGCGCCTGCTCCAACGGCTCGACGCAACACGGACTGCGCACAGTTGTCATTACTATTAACATCACTACAGGACGAAGGCCTCTCATAGAGATCTCCAATCGCCTCTGTTTGGCAACAGCTGACAGCATTATATGCCTGCAAGTTTTCTAATTTCATCAGAGCACCTAGTTCTGTGCCGTTCTCGACAGAGCTTCCAGCTTACCTTTGAATCCATTGTAACAGTTGTAACACGTGTCAAAGGCTTCCGCTTAAATTATTCTTTAGTTCTTTGTACAGTAAATTCTGAGGACAACAGACGCAAGCACAGCAGGTGAAATACACAATACGCTGCGCCGTTATTGAGCTCAGTATCATTGGAGATATTGCTCGCATTTCTTATTTCTGGCACCTCTTCCATTATAATAATGTAACTACATTGATGTGTGAATGCGAATTGTATTGAACGTTTAGTGAAGATGTCGACACAGATGTACCACAGAAAACTACTGGCTTATGAAGTCAGAATTATCATCCTAGTCAGTAGGATGAGCGGTTATATTTTTCTGCACGCTTCTAAGTTGATGTATATATGTATACAGGGTGTCCCAACTATCATGCACTAAGATTTAAAAATATGCAAATTCCACATAGCTTCACAAAACCAAGGTAATGTGGTTTGCCGTTGCTTTTAGATACAGTAGTACCCCATTAACTCAAAGCAGTAAAAACTCGAAAAAAGTTCGAGATAAGCGGAGTTTCGAGATAGCCGAATTCACGAAAATATTAGCATAACCACAGCGTAAAGCCAACATGACGCCTTTCCATTATGGCGCCTGTAACCGAAGACTTCCTCACAAAAGCTCAATATACCAGCAGCGGTACTTTTCGTACATCATTTTTGCAATATTATGTGCGACCCAGCAACCGACTCGTTGGTCGCATATAGGCCACGGCGAACCTCTCACATATAAGCGCAAACGCAGGTGGATGTTGACACCGTGTTCGAAACCGAGTCACGCTAAAAATCTCGCAACTAGCTCGGCTCCCCGGAGTTTTCGACCGAGGATAACCTCCGCAGAGCGTCGTTCTGACCACTGACAAAGAGCGAAAATGAACTGCACCGGTTAAGCCATGCCAAAGCGACGAACGACGCCCTCTAGATGAAGACACAGATCTTGAGGCCATTGTTCACCTTTGGACACTAGGTGGTGTCCAAAGCTTGACGTCTACGACATATTTCCAGCTTCCACAATTGTTTTCGCCGTTTGCAGTCCCTGAACAATGGCCTCAAGATCTGTATCTCTCGAAAGCGCCATGTCACGCGTTGCGAGCAAACGCCGCGGGAAAGCTCTCGTCAACGCCCTGCACGACCGCCAGCGAAGCCACGCACAGCAGCTGCCTCCGAGCAGCCGGCACCTACAATTTTCTCATTGACACTTTTCATCTAATTCAAATATTTGAAAAGTTGATTAATAATTACGACTAATTATGTAATTTGGCGCAATGCAAAAATAATCTGAGCACCTCCAAGCAACAGCAGGCAACATTACCTTGGTTCTCTGCAGCTACATGGCATTTGCATATTTTGAAATCTTGGTGCGTGATAGTTGGGACACTCTTTATATGTGTATGTATATTTGTATATGAACAAGAAGCAAGGAAACCGAGGCTATCAATTTTTATTATTTATATTATAAAAAGCCAACAAACAATAACATGAAGTACAGCATATAGGTAAAAGTTATCTGCAGTATTTAATTGAAATAAAAATAATAAGTTAATGGAAATGAAACCGGATGAAAAAAAAAAAATACAACTAACCGCACGTGGCATACGAACCCGCATCTTCGCATTACACGTGCGATGCTCTTACCAATTGCGCTACCGCGGCGCCGGTTTGGCATCCACTTTCCCGGGTATTAATGCTCCTGGCATTTGACAAATGCACCCGAATTTCTGGCGTCGTTTGTAACTGTCGCGTCTAATTGCCTAATGACACTAAAATTGCACTCCAGTACGAGTTTCGCTGGGAAAGCTATAGATATGTGTATAGCTCCTCGGTTTCCGTTCATTAGATATCGTCGATCTTGAATCCGGCTGCTTTGATGCCTTGTAGCATATGTGGGTTTATTGACCGCACCCCACTACAACTAAAACTGGGATTGTTAGCCAGCGCCCCCACTCATGGGCTTGGCGGTGGATGCGGAACATCCGTTCTGCCGCAGTCGTCACGTCTGCGTTAACATTGTGGGTGAATGCAGCAAAGCTGCCGGATTTTAGACCGACGCTATGCAATGAATGGAAACCGAGGGACGAGGGACACGATATATATATATATATATATATATAGCTTTCCCAGCTAAACTCGTACTGCAGTGTAATATTAGCAGCATCAAGCAACTAGAGCCGACAGTTACAAACGACGCCAGAAAACCGGGCGCATTCCTCAAGTGCCAGGTAATGCGGCGGCGGCTTCCCAAAGGGGCCTACCATTTCAATAAGATGTAGCAGACGCATGTGGCTCGCAAATGAGCAAGTATTTCGTCTTTGGGTTGTCATAAACATTCCCATTGATGAATGCAACCAATTGGTACGGTGGTTGCAGTTTCAGAAAAGTCGCAGTTTCGCCCGAAAGGGGAGGCATCGATCGCTATAACAAAATTATTAGACAGCTATACAAAGTAAGGATAGTAGTTTTATCCGCCGTATAAACTTGCAAACATTCGCTAACTAACCACATTAAAAAGCATGGTGTCAGCGCGCACAGGCAAACATGAACGCATCACACTCGATGACCACGGGCGCTCGCCGTCCAAACGCTGGCGTGAGGAAGCGCGGCGGAAGCAGCAAGTGAAGTGACCTTCGTGCTATCTATTGCTTCAACTCAAATTGAGCGTAGAACGCAGCACGCACAAAGGTATGAGCCGTCGAAGCGCCTAGACTCTGCTCTCAACGCAGATCGCTTTCAAGATATGGTGCGTGCCGCCACGGCACGCAGTTGCTGTGGGAGTACAACGCCGCGTTTCACCCTTCCCTCGCCCCGGGACCTAGTGCGCGACGGAAGACCACGTGCTTGATTACCGCTTTCCTCCCTTGCGTGTGTGAGATTGAGCCGCGATCGCCGGCTCCCCTCGCACGCTTTCACTCGCATATACAGCACACGGCACGTGGCGACGGTGTCATCGCCCTTGGACTTTATACAGAACATCACGGCAACGCCAACGGCAAAAATGCGCCTGAAGTGTCCCTATAATTGCTATCGCAAAAAAACATAGTTCTGAATTCCAGTTACAACTGCCAATTTTGTGTAGTGCTAATGATGTCGGTCTTGCGACACGCGGCCGCAGCTCAAACACCTCCAGATACGAACCACGAAAATGACCCCATATTTGCATATTTTTTTTCGATTGCCGTCAATACAGGCTATCGCAATTACAGCGTTTCCAAAATACCACCTTGTGCACGCATCCACGACAATGTTTCTCATCAGGTAATGCTGCAGCGCACGTTACCTTGAAAGGGCCAGCACTGAGTTGACGCGCTCGTACGGACGCGGCTTGGAAAACTATATCGCTGTGCAGGTACGGTCCGCTCTATTCGCTACACGGCACGAATGAAGAGAAGAAGACACCCGAAAATAAATATGCGCAATTTGAGCCTGCGTTCATTTCAGCGCTTGTCTACCGTCTACGAATTCCCCTGAAATCTGCAGGATTTCGCCAACAGATCTCGGAGTTTCGCATTTTCGAGGCAGCGGTGGCTCTGAACGACTCAGCAGTGCTGCGTACCAGGCTTGCAGGAGGACGAAGACACGCTCGCCATCGCGGAAACCATGCCACCAGCGGCGCGCGCTGCAACGCAAACGCGTGCGTCTACGGTCCTGCGTACGACCATCGATTGTCGAGTCTGCCCGCCATGGCACCAATCGGCGCTGGTGTCGCGGACGGGAACTTGAGGTTTCTTCGCCTATTACCAGAAAACTCGGGTCGGTGGGTATGTAGTACTCGGCATGTACCGTTGTGTACGGGCCCATTCTTGGGCAATCCTACTGAATGGACATGCGACCGTAGCACAGGGAGTATGAAACATTAAATGTTTTGAGACATGAGTCATACCTATGTGCGTTTACAGATCTCGTGAACATTCTTCCTTAGACAAGCGTAATAAAATACATCGTCTTGGTCATCGCGACGCAGACCATTAGCAGTTACCGCTCGTGAGACTGTGCTGCCGTCATCAGCAACTACGGTTGCCTTGCTAACTCAAACAAGCTTCGCGTCATTTAGGGTAAAAAATTACATTGTAACTGCGCGTCGTCGTTGCTGTTCTTTAACCTATCGCTGTATGCATCTGCATTCTGCACCCATTCAGTGTATGCCTATCGAGTATTTCATGTCGATCTTGTTTGTCGTAAATGTTCTTCCGCAGGCCTGTCCCTTTGTTTATTCATCATGCCCTGCACTGCCTGCAAGAATCGCATTTCTACAGGCAGTGCATACGAAGTAATAAGCACAACGTTCAGGATATGCAGACAAAAGAACTTGAAGACAACTCACCTCGTTTTCAACGACAAGACAATATCTCTTGCAGATACACGGTAAAGACGCATTACCGGAGCAATCGACGAGCTAGTTATAGCGCCACGGCAATTTAACGCCTCAAGCTTACAACTTATCCAAAAACAAGAATTGTTTTGGATAAACCACAGAAAGAGTAATGTAACGAAAAATGTTAGGCCTGACTTTAAGAGACAGGAAGACAGCGGTGCGGACCAGAGAGCAAACGGGAATAGCCTATATCCTGATTGACATTAAGAGCAAAAAAATGGAGCTGGGCTGGCCACGTAGTGCGCAGGATAGATAGTCGGTGAACCATTAGAGTTACAGAATGGATACCAAGAGAAAGGAAGTGCAGTCGAGGACCGCAGAAAACTTAGTGGGGTGATGAAGTTAGGAAATTTGCAGGGGCAAGTTGGAATCAGCTATCGCAAGACAGGGGCAATTGGAGATCGCAGGGAGAGGCCTTCATCCTGCAGTGGACATAAATATAGGCTGATGATGATGATGATGATGATAACCTGAACTTTTAATGCGTAATAATTACATGGCTCATGAAGCGTAAGATCCGGCGGCGTCCCCGAAGATGGTACAAAAAGTCACGCGGTCATAGCCGATCAACGGGAGTTGCGTGGGCGCTGGGTTCCTTGAAGCACCACTTGGTGGCGCTCACCTCCGCGCTATTTGTATTTGTACCATTTGTAATCTGTATCTGAAAAGCGTGGACACAGAATGGAGGAAGAGGTCAAGAAAGTTGGCAACCAAGTACAAGATAATTAAAGTTGTAGATAGACAACCAGGAGTCATCAGAAAGAAAATGAGAGAAATAGAGACAGTGAATTGAAGGAAAAGAATGAAAACAAAAAGGACATCAATGAATACTTACGAGAATGAGAAGAAAGAAATTAGAAGGGAAAATCTGTACGATAATACAAAGGGCAGTGCCTTGCTATTTGAGGCTCGAGCCGGTTGCCTGAGGACCAAAACATACGGAGCAAATATTCGGAACTAGATGAGGCATGTGTATGCTGCAGCAAAGATCCGGAGACCATTCAACACATCCTAATGGAATGTGAAGGGATTCACCCAGTGAGACCAGTAGGTAACGTACAGCTTCCAGAAGCGCTTGGGTTTAAAGTGTACGAAAGCATCAACCGCTCAGCAGTAGAGAAAAGCAAGAGACGTTTAGAGTATTGGTGGAAAAAAAGCAGGAAACAGATTGATACGACCTGATTTGATCTTTTATTCATAGGTAGAGGTACAAGGTAAATATTGAGGAAAAAATTAATAAAGTGTATACAAGAATGCTAGATAAAAAGATGTATAGCATACCTGACTAGATAACGCAGGTGAGGTGACTGTCACCACCTCGTTTCAAAGGGGAGGCCATTAAATCATCGTCATCACATTTGATGCTGGAAATTCCTTTTTTGTATATAAGTAGGACATAAAGTAAAATAATAACAAGAGACTGGTGGAGCAAGCCACTGCTTCGTTCATAAGGGGACGCTCATAGCATGCATCCATCCATCCACTGCAGCGGCGGCGCCGGCCGTGCGGGGGAAAGAAAACGAAACAGAAAGTTCGCCTTCACGCATAGCGTTCGCCGCAAGCTTTTCACTCCTGAGTCAGTAGCGGCGCCCGGCTCCTTTGGACGTCGACGCATGTACGCGAACGAGGCCGAAGCCTCGTCGCAGATACGTCGCAATACTTTCGCATTCATCCATGCAGGGATACCTAAGTGTCCTTGATTTTTTTTTCGGTCGTATAACAGTCTAAAGTTATATAGGTGCGCGGGCGAGTGAGTGCAGTGTTTGCCACTCACCAACAGAAGGCAGTGTGGTGCAATCTCCACCAAGATGGCGTCCCTTGGCACGTGCTCCAGCACCTCGCTGAAGAGCACCGGTGAGAGAAGGTTGTTCACGTGGTACTCGGCTGAAGAAAGCTTGGAGGTGGGCTCATGCCAGCGACTCTGCGGCACTGACGAACTCACCCATCGCTCGCTGCGGGGTTTAGGCTCCGGAATAACCTGGCGACAAATTGGAACGAAGGACGTTTAAGTTGGACAATGTTTAGGCAGACACACATATTCCCCAGGCATTCATCGTGATTAACAGCAAAGTGCGTTAGCCAGGTGTCTGTCATATTGAGCGACATGCAGGCAGAATTCTTCCGATGCATGTCATAAATTAAGAGGTGGTGGTGTCGACTGCGCGCACTAACCTTCTCATTGCCTTTCATGTTTATTTTTGAATTATCGTGGTGGAAGTGGGGATGGCGCATGTGGGAAAAGAAAAGCTAAGGGAGCGAGAAGACTGCAGGGATATTTGCATAACACGTGTGGCTTGACCCTAGGGGTGGTATATTGAAACTTGGAAGTCTACTCTTCCGTATTATTTTACCTTAGTTTTTGTTCCTTCCAATAAAACTCAATTTAGAGTCAGCGCAGTGTGCGCGTCGTCTCTCTGCGTTCTTTTCCTGTCGTGCTGCAGTTAATAATGTATCAAAACCAAGTTATGCCTCGGAATTTTGAGAATGACAGCCCACAAAGAAATGTCATGAAACAAAACACCGACCTGCATGCCTTTCATGTTAAATCTTCTTAGACTGAAATATAAAAGTGCGAAACAATAACAGAAACCTGAAAATGATGTAAATTTCTTGTCGCGGCTCTGCACTACCTCCTGGATCGGCCCACACAGGAGGCCGCGTTTCTACCGGAAAGCTCGCCTTCGTGCATAGCGGTCGCCACCAGCGTTTCCCGGTAAACGTTACGGTTACATAAGCTGTAGTTGCCGGAAAGTGTCAGAAGCAGCCAGGGGTCTTTGAATGCGTTCGCGTTCCACTCTTAAAGGCGAAGCTTAAGCATCCTCAATTTCTTTTCTAAGAAACATGATTGTTTAAACAACTTTATTGAGACTCCTGCGAAGTTAATTAGGGGCGGGCCTCAGCCCCGCCTAGGCTTCGGCCCCGAGCCCTTGGATATATAAGTTTTGAAATTTTCTTTTTAGCTCCTCTTTTTTTTTATGTGCGTATATACCTTCCTGAGCAGCTTATCCAATGGGGGCCCGATGCACTGAATGTAGGGACTGTGGAAGGCCACGCCCATGCTGTCCACTTCCCGGGCAAACACGTTTTCGGCCTTGAGCTCGGCGACCATCTTGGCGACGGCCTCGGCCGGACCGGACACGGTCACCGAGTCCTCGGCGTTGTGGCACGCCGGGACGACGCCGTCGCGGCAACGTTTGGCCACTTCTTCCCACGTGAGTCCTACAAATAACATTTTTAGGTTCGATTAGTGTTCAGCTTTTCAAGATAGCCTGAGCAGCTCAAACCTGTACTCAGATCCACGATAGCAGCGCACGGCAAAACGACGACACAGAAAGGAAAATAAAAGACCGCATGAGTGATGTTTGCAGACTGAAACTATATTGGAAACAAAACTCGAAATATGTAGTTTGAAGAGCAAAACGGAAAAAAAAGAAAGTAAATAAAAAAAATCACGGTGCCAAACGTGAGCGGGTTTGTTATGCAGAACATTATACAGACATCCTCACTGACTGCCCATACCTTGTCTGTGTAGTATTCTGTATAACTCACCCGCACAAATGTGGCACTGTGAATTTTTTTCTCTTCGTTTTTATTTTTTTTTCTTGTTCTTCATGCTTTCTAGGTCGCGATTCGCTTCCGATAAAATTTTATTTGCCAAACAACACTTATCCAGTTTTTTCTCTTCCTTTGTCTTCGTTTGAACGCGCTCTGCTATCCGGGATAAGTTCCAACTCGTCCGATTTGGCATCTTTGTGCATGTTCTCGGAGGCATCGGGATGGAATAACTCTAACGCAATCCGTTACGTGGCCTTCGGGATCGGTAAGTCACAATGACGATGATTTATTGGCATCGCCTTTGAAACAGGGCGTTGACAAATAGTCACTTCAGCTGCTTGAGTTACTCAGCTATGCTGCACATGCTTTTCATTCGACCAAGGAACGTGCCCTCAACTGATTGGCCCCTGTGGATACGTCCGATACTTGCCACTTTTTTTACTGTGCCGAGTAATACGGGTGATCAGACTTCTGGTGCCACAAAAATCTCAACTGAAGCCAGGCGTCTCTCAAAACTGCATCTGTTGGGTGGAGGAAAACAGCTTTCCAGAGACATCGCCGCAGTTCTTGCACGATGCTGAGTTACTAGTGTATATTTCACATTTTATTTTATTCCTTTTATTCCCCATATGCGTTGCGGAAAGTCATTTCCAAATACACAAAAAGATGTCTTGTTACCCTTCAGTCATAGTGTTTACGTGTTACTGTGATTGTCTTTGTGCCCTGTCTTTTTTCATACTCGTTGTGATGGCAACCAGTACGAAGCGTATGGTCTAATGACCCTTGATGAAATTCATAAAATTTTCACCATGAGTAGCCCCTAATATATATATATATATATATATATATATATATATGAACAGGCTATAGCGATTAAAAGCGAGAGAGACGCAGGGTAGCAAACCGGACGTCTGTCTCGTTAACCTCCCTGCGTTTCGTGTCTTCTATTTCTCTCTCTCTATCTATACATATCAACACATCACAGCTCATTTGCATATTCATGTGTTGTCACGAGAAATCTGGAACTATTTCTTCCAGGAAGTTAGGTGTTCACATTGTACGCTTCCTTCATAGATACCGTTTGAAAGAGTCGTGGTGGAGGGGGGGGGGGGTCTTTTTGTTTACAAACAGATAATGAAGCCAAAGAAAACATACGGGTAAATTATTTGATGCTCTAATTCCAATGTAGATCCGATAAATTAAATGACTATGGAGAAAAAAAAAACTAGAAATTCTGAATTAGGAACTCCTTTGAGACGCCTGTCAGCCGGAACTGAATCTTCCAGCGGTGTGACACTCACCCACAGCGGCCATGGCTCCCCTCGGTAAATTTCCCACGTCGATGCAGTGCCCTCGCCAGTAGGCGCACAGCACTGTCTGCTCTGCGGTGAAGCTCCCGTCAGCGTAGGCGCAGCCGAGCTCACCAACTGAGTGACCCAAAATGCCGTCCGGATGAACGCCGATGGCTCTCAGCATGTCGACCAGTGCCACCTGCCCATGGATCGAGAATATCAAAGGCACGCTGAAGGAAAACACAAAGTTGTTGTATGCCTAATGTGGCCAGATTCCTCAGATGCCAAAGTGAGACGGGGGGAATGGAAGGGGAGGAAGGCGTCGCAGGTAGAAACGAGATATAGGATTCTTTCCAAGTTTTATTTATGACAAGAGGAAGTTTTTTCTAAGCGATTCAATAAATTTGCACTTGCGATTCGGCATTATTCCAGCGGCTTCCAACACCACATGCGTGACAAGCAAGACGGCATGACAACGGCCAGTGGTGTCATCCTGGACATTGTCGAGTTCCGCCATATTGTCAAATTTGGTGATGGTGGCATTTTGTGTCAATCAGAGAGGCCGTAGAAGCCCTCTGGGCCTCTCTGATTGGTTAAAAAAATGACCCAATACAGCGTTCGACTATATGACCGAATTGGACAACATCGGGAATGGGTCGCACTGGCACCGTGACCTCTGGTCAGTCCGCTTTGGCTTTGGCTGTGGCTCGTCAACCATCGCACTGCGAACTCCCCTGCCGGATGAGTGGCAGCAGCACTTGCGATCTTATAACGGTTCAGAAAGGGAACCATTCTCTTGCCCACGCGTGATTGGTCAGAATGACGCTTTTTTCTGACGAAAGCGCGGTTTCTATCGATTGCTCAAGGTCAAGCGAATGGTTCGCTTTCTGAACCGTTCCACTTGGAACGCACCGCTGCAGAACGTACCACTTACGGCTCGTAAGTTTTGTCGATCCAGCCACAATGGACTTCGCAATGCGATGGCTAACGAACCGTAGCCGAGCCAAAATGCACTGACCTGGGGTCATGGTGCTAGTGCTGCCTATTCCGGATACTGTAAAATTCTGCCATACTGTTCCACAATATGGCGGAATTTTGTTTAAAAAGGGTATTCGCTCATCGTAACACTGGTCAAATCACTGGTTGTTTTACCTCGATTGAGACAAGTCGTTACCCGAAAACGGTGCATTCTTATTGAATGACAATAAATTATTGAGGGAAAACACACGGAATGCGGGAGATTGAAATTCAAGACGACGAGCAACACGAGAAAAAGGTAAGAGCGGGAGCCAATGTTTCGACAAGTGGACTTGTCTTTTTCAAGGCGACACATGCTCTCCTCGGCACAGTATATATAGGGACGGTTCTTTTAAAGGGTGGAGGAGATAATGCGGGATGGTGAGGTAACGAGCGAGAGTGTGTTTGCGGCGAGGGTGTAGAATTGAAAAGAAAGATTACGCGGTGGAGGAATTTGAGGCAGCGCCGTGTGTTAGCTGGTTGACATGTCATTGTAGGTTCCTCTTTTTGTGGAAAGGGTCTGTACGACGGGTACTGGAGGTCAGTGAACTATGGCGTCTGAAAGAGAGAATAAAAGTAGCGGCAGAAAAATGGTGCTCCTGGAAAAAGAAAAATGGGGGGGGGAAATATATAAATAAAACAATGAAAGGAATCAGTGAAAGGAAAGGGAGGTGAGAATATTATTGACAATCGAATAACAAAACAAAGAAGAAAGAAAACTAAGCAACCAAATGAAAAATAACTAAGTGCTGGTGACTATAATTTGAAGTTTAGCATAGCGAATCGATTCTAAACCTCCCTTTGAAACATTCATGCCTATTAGTCCAATGTCTTGAACTTAAGGTGGTGGTGGTGAAAACTTATATATTGGCCCTAAAATTGCTGCGGAGAGACTACGGGTGGTCGGAGGTTCCTGGCTTGCGGTGGAGGGCCCTTAGTCCAAGGCTCCGCTTGCAGCTGCCGCTCTGCGGACCCGGTCAATCAGACTCAGCTGATCGTCCAGGCTCTCGCTAGCCAGCAGATCTCCCCATCGCTCCGCTGTATGGTGTTGTATGGGGGGTACGGTAGTGATATCCTGACATGCCCACGTGATATGATATAAGGTGGCTTTAGCTGAGCACCATGGGCAGTATGGATGAGGTACGATTCTGTATATTTCCTCTCTCGCGCGGAACGGAAATTTGACTGTAGTATGTAGAGTTTAAGTTCGTCAAAGTTATGACCCGGTTGGTTGAAATGCTCGGCGACGGCTTTGGAAAGCTTTTTAGCTGCGTCCGCGCGACGTTCGTTTCACCTGACGTTCATTGCTTTTCCCGTTTCGCCGATATATTGTTTCTTACAGAAGGAACACTCGAGCATATAAATTACATAGTAGCTAGTGCAAGTGAAGCTAGTTTTCACTTTGTGTGCATATCTGTTTGCGGTACTTTTCATTTCAAGGTCACTTTGAAGGTGTCTGACGTTTTGCACCTGGGGCGAGAACATGCTTTTATTACGGGGGAATGACGTTGGCTGACTTTTGCATGTACTAACATGTCTTTAAAGTTACTGTTGCGGCGATAGGTGACCCTTGGTACATCTGGGAACGCTTTTCTCAGACGCTCGTTACTTGGTAATATTGGGTGGTATTTTCGTAGGATGTTGCTTAACTTTGGGAGGGCATTAGATTATTTTGTTATAAAGGCTGGCGATCTATCAGATTCTGGTGTAGGTTGTTTCTTAGCTACTGCCGACTGTATCTTTGATCTTGACGCGACGGCATAAGCCTGGTCGAGATAAATTTGTGGATAGTTTCGTTCCGCTATAGTGTTACTTTAAGGTCATTTAGGTGGTGGACATAATCGTTGCCTTCGCTACAGATTCTTATTCGTTTCGCTTCTCTGGCGCAATCTAGCGGTGCGCCCGCGAAGTCCCCTCTCTATTTACGTGGCCTCCGAGATTGCATCCGTGCGTGTTAACGCTGAGAAATAATTCCTTGCTGCCCGCAGGCATTTCGGGGCGCAGCGCTCTATGGTCGGGCTGCAGTGCTCGAGGAAACCGAGTCACGCGGGTTCATTTTCTGGGACAAATTTTGTAGATGTTTTTTTTTTTCAATTGCGGCGTAAGGAAGCTATAGACAGAGAGACAGAGGATAGGCTTGGTCGACGCAAAGTTACTCAATTAGGCCACAAATGCTAATCGCATTAAAAGGGCTGTCAGACGCTATACCGAGGAACCCAGTGCAGTTACACACGTGCAGACACTCCGCCCCTGTAGCTGGTCCTACAGATTTCCGCAGAAAGTTTTCCGTCCGCAAAAAGGACGAGACTATAGATTTACCTGAACGGCCGCTATGGAGGCGAGAACACAAGCGGAGCTTTTCTTCAATTCCTCGTCGCCGGTCCCGGTCAATGCGTCCATCAGGTCCAGGCCGAAATTTCTATGCGTCAGGTCGTGTGACTTGCGAATGGAGCTCGCGAACACGTCGAACTGCATCATCTGGCGAGCCATGCCGTCCCACTGGCAGCCCATGCCGGTGAAGACATACCACAGGGGCCGCTTCTCGAATGGAGCCTGTTCGGACACCTTGACGACGTCCTTCCCGGAGCAGTCGACCGGGACGATGGCGAAGCCCCGGCAAGGAAACTGCTTCGCGTTCGGTTGCCCCACTCGGTTGAGCAGGGCGTACGCTGAATCTGGGTAGGGTCCTTCGGCCTCCATCCTTGCCAGTGTGCGCTGAAAACGTTTTGCGGATCATTGGTTTCGTCGGACATTGATAATTTGTCGTAGGTCATTAGTCAAGCTTGGTCCAATTAAAAAAAAACTACTAAGGATAAGAGATATATATATTATCAAGGCATTTTGAAGTTACTTCGGTGGATTCATGAGAGTACACTGTTAGAGACACTTAAGAAAAAAAGCATAACATCACCCGCATTTGTTCATTACTTTTCCGCGATACCAAGAAGGCCCCTGTTACGGTCAGAAGGTTAGCATTCCAAAAGAGGCGCTGAAACAAAACATAGGTGGCGCCGCCTTCTGAAAGTTTTCACACCCCCTTGCCATGACGTCACGGATTTTGGCGACGTCTGCTCGTGCCTAGCTAACATTTTAACCGTAAAGAATTACTACATTGTGTTCCAAAAGTGCCAAAATCTAAACGTGGCAAGCAGCAAGAACGTTTAGTAAACCAGTAAAGACTAATTACAAGAAATTTCTTTTGAAAGTCATGACGTCACACTGACCTACTAGCGCTCGAGCTACGGCGCGCAATGCAAAAAAATAAAGGTTCGATGGTAATTTTTGTGTAATAATCAACCTACTACGACAACATTAAGGATTATAGAGTTTTCACACAACATTTAGTGTTTATCTTGAGTGTCCCGTTAATCAAACAGCCTGCCACTGTAACACCTATGGAAGCTGATGCGCAAGGGGGTTCACAATACAGGAAATTATAGTTGGGTGCATCTTTAGAAGGCAGTGACATTTGCCCCTCAAAGGCGCATGCACACGAGCCTCCACCAATGGGCGCCCACTCTAGCCTGACGTCATGAGCCGGGCGGCCGGTTACCCCGCCGACGGATAACATGGCAGCCCGCGCTTCCAGTTGGGCCAAGTCGCGTCAGCGGGACTATTTCTTTAGTCCGAAGGCAATTGGCAGCCCCGCTTCTGTAATCTGGGCGGCGCCTCTCCTGCCTTCTTAGGTTGTGCCCAACTATAAGTAAGGGCTGATGGTTTTATGTTTGCCCTCAGCGCAGTTTTCTTCACCTCTTGCCAAAGTGCCTCAATAGGCGGCGACATTGCACCCAGCAATGCAGACATGTACAAATATTCAGTACTTCTGAAACACGAGGAACCCGCCGTGGTTGCTCAGTGGCTATGGTGTTGGGCTGCTGAGCACGAGGTCGCGGGATCGAATCCCGGCCACGGCGGCCGCATTTCGATGGGGGCGAAATGCGAAAACACCCGTGTACTTAGATTTAGGTGCACGTTAAAGAACCCCAGGTGGTCCAAATTTCCGGAGTCTCCCACTACGGTGTGCCTCATAATCAGAACTGGTTTTGGCACGTAAAACCCCATAATTTAATTTTATTGCGATAGCAATTATATGGACACTCAAAAGCAGATTTCTGCCGTCGGCGTCGCCGTCGCCGTCGCCGTCGCTGTCGCCGTCGCCGTGAGGTTCCGTATGACGTCAATGGAGATGAAATCGTCGCCGCGCGCCGAACGCTGTATGTGCGAGTGAAAGGGCGCGAGGGACGCGCGCTTTCACGGGGAGTGAACGCACGGCGGAGAAGAAACGCGCGTTCTGCTCTGTGCTCCCTTAAGGGCTGCAGAAGTAGGCGTCTCTTTCCTCCTCTACAATCACCATATATGTAGAGCAAACGTGCCTTCTTCCGACGCACGAAAGGCCGTGGGGGGGAGGGGGAGGGAAGGGAAGCGACGTTTAGCTGCGGCACCAAGTGCCTATTTATATCAGAGGCTCCGGCCACAGTCACCAACGCCGCACGCATTTTGAGCGAACGCGGGCAAAACGCCAACGGCGTCGACAACAGTTCTGCGTTTTGCCGGTGCTGCTGCATGTCCAAGTTTATACAGCTGATAAAGCTGCTATCATTACTCCGTATAGCTCTCTTCAAATTTGCTATCGCAATTGATGCTTCACCTTTCAGGTGAAACTGCGACAACTTTTTTGAATCACGAGGAGACAAGAAGAAGCAAGCAACCCAACGGCGCGCCGATGTGTCCTTCCTATTCCGTCGATAAATAAAAGTATCCGAAGTAGTGTGGCGCAAGGTAAAATCACCAAAGAAAGAAAACAGGCAAAAGTACATTTCTGTCTCCATTTCTGTGTCCTTTTTTTCCTTGTATGTTGTGCCTTTCACGACAGTACCAACTCAGGTACTGTAGGAGAATTCAATTTTCTCGGGACCAAGCGTACCGAAAATTGCTTGCGCAAGACGCGCTGGCCCCGCTTAGAACTATACAGGCTGGCTCAGTGATCTGAGTGGCTGCTATTCTGGCACCGGTCTTTAGCCATTACCTCTCAGCCTTAAGCCGTGGTACCGAAGTCCGCAATAGAGGAAGCCGTCCCACCACCACTGACCATTACTAAACCTTTTTTTTTCTGAAAGGGAATGCTTGCGGCAAGAGTGAGAGTAATGCATTGGTTGCTTCATTACAGACTAAACTGAACAAAACGCTGATCGCATCAGGTGCGTAACCATTTCGTTGCACGCCTGCAGAAGTCCCAAACAGAACAACGAAGAGCATTTCAGGGTTTCTAGCTTAACATGTTTATTTTTCTCTTTGAATAATATGATTGATTCATATTGGAAGCTAAATATTTCGACAGAATTACCTATCTGATTGGGACAATTAACTAGGAAGTTCGGTGCTATTCAAAACAACAAGTGGACTTACTAGACCCGACGTTTCGGAGACTATTCGGCTCCTTCTTCAGGGGGTTAACAACGGGTATAGTGGCAAGGTGCAGCTTTTAGAAGTCCTTCAAGATAGGACTTTGAAAATCTCCACCATCTCCATCGTTTAACCACTGAAATGGGCGCCGAGCTTGCTCTCTGAAACGTCGGGCCTAACACGTCCACTTTTTGGGTAGACTTGCTTCGGAATTCCCTTGATATCGACCATATTGATGAAAGGACAAAGGTTAGGGGGTAAGGATTACAGATCTTTAGCATCACCTCTAGAGAGTCTTTTGTCCTGCCAGCCATGAGGACCAGCCTCGGTAGCTCGGGCTTCTCGCGCGGAACATCGTTCACGTGAGGACCAGGGTTCGGCTTCAGGATGGTGTGAACGTTGGACCCTCCGAAACCGAACGAGTTGATGCCGACAGCACCTCCGGAAAATGGAGTCGCCTTGGCCACGACTTCCACGCTTCCGTCCAGGAGAGACGGGATGTTCGGGTTCGGCGTGGCGTAGTGGAGGTTTCCCGCGATGGTTCCTGTCTCCATTGTCAGGATGACCTTCGCTAATGAGCTTAGGCCTGCGAGAAGGCGACGCAGAATTCCCATTGCGGGATCGTTATAATGCGGGCTCAGTAGTTCCCGGCCTATAGAAAGCACTACGTCCCCAAATTTAGGGGAGCGTCCTTGGGAAACTAGAGCGCAGGCATGACGAGACACGAAGAATACACGCACAAGCGCTCAAACACGACGTGTATACGTGCTCTGTCTCGGTGCCTCATTGTGTCAGCAACTAGAGTTTCGGATGAATAAAATACCAACCATCAGAACTATCCGTCCTATTGCAATGTTAGGAATTGTTTTACATGTAGCAAATTTTAAGTACTATTCTTTTCGTCCACGTATGGATGTGCCGCCAATTTTCAGTCACAAGAAGCTAACCAAATCTTTACGGTGGGCCGTCCTGCCACGACCAGGCGTCCTGGCGAGCAAATGTTCGGAGACACTCAGCAGACAAGCCTTATAGCTTATAGTGCAGACATAGAGATAACCTAGCTATCTTCTATAAAATAGAAATTTGCATTTTGTAAAGGTTATTTTGTGTTGCATACAAGTTAATTCCGTCTTGTGTTTCTTTTCTTCCTGGTGTCGGGCGTCTATAGCTCTGTGATTTAGGCAATGGACAAGGTATATATCAAATGGTGACAACGACAATGCAGCTATTCGGTTTATAGGTATGATCAAGTGGCATGCATTTTCCTTCTGAAGCATCAGGAGCAATGATATTTCACTTTAATTTCTTGTGAGATTTTGCGTGCCTCTAGAGTACTTCAGAGGTTGGTACTTTATAGACGGGCCTTGCTACTGCTGAAATTCTGGCTCTCAGAATTTACCACGTTTGTGTCACTTTATAATGTTGTTTTTCTGTACCTTTAAGATGTTGTGTGACCTGCGATATATTTATGTCTTTCTTATTTGAAAGAAATATATACTAAGCGGTACCATACCCTTATACGAACATCGTGTTTAGTTGGGTTCAATAAGACAAGTCACCGCATGTATTTCGCGTGTATGTGCTCCTTCCTTGCTACGTCTTGTCTTAGAGTTATTACGATGAGAGACAGCAGAAGCAGGTCTAAACCCTGGTCTACTCGTGCCAAAACTTCGCTCTACGGAACAGTGTGCTTGCAAGTCTTTCTTTGATTGAGCTAAAATAATCAAACACAAACCTAAAAAAAGCGCGTGAACTTATAGAAACCTTTCATGTATAAAGGTAGAGTGATACTTGTCTATCTGAACATTCAATTAACAGCGGAGCGGTTTAAGCACTAGGTTGCACCGCGCCATAAAGTTTCTCACTATAACACCTAGAGGGTAATCTGGCGCCACCTTCTGTGCGAGTTTCTTAAGGGGCGATGTGCCGTCATGGGAATAATGGGATGTGTGTCTGCGAGGCTTGTGTTGGCTGGTGTTGTACGAGGCTTCGAATAAAACGTAGATATGGCTACACAAATAACGCGTTCTTCAAATAAAATCTACATAAAAGGCTTTCATTCACCCATATTACATCTCTCAATAAAGTATACTCACCTACAATGCAGAATCAAGCGAAGAAAGGCAAGAACAGATTAGTCGTTCCAAAGCAAGCGAGAATCTTGTCGCCTGCACTCCAACTTTAGCGGCCAGCTGATACTTTTTGCCTTTCACATAATTGTACATCCAATAGTAAGTTCTCAAAATGAAACAAACCATGCTTTTGTGTAACATTAGGCTAAAACAGCATTTTACGTACTGTTTTAGCAGAAAATAAACCATTGTGACAGACGGACAGCGAGAAGGGCGAGCTCCTATCTGCGGCCTCGGTAAGCGCTGTCACGGCCGACGTGGCAGAGCAGGTGGCGGTTGCGCTAGCGATGCAGTATTCTAAAAGGTCGTATATCTACACTGACTCACGCGCGGCCGTAAGGGCTTTCGCTTCGGGAATGCTTGCGACACAGGCGGAGGCGCTTCTGAAGAGCAAGTCCAGAACTAATTCTGACCCCGTGCATTACATTACGTGGTTCCCCGCTCACATGGGTGACAACGTGATGCCGGGCCGCCCGAACCCCAATGAGATTGCTCACCGCCTTGCGCGAGAATTCACGCGCCGCGACGGTGGTGAGGCTCCATTGGATCCGGAGCAGGTCGGCCACAGCGACCCCTTATTAACATTCCATGAGATCGTCTCCCACTATAAAGAGGAACGCAGGCGCTTCCCGCCTCCACACCCAATTCTATGTAGAGCTCAATCGATTACGCTTAGGATGCTTCAGACAAGGTCACATCCCTCGCGAGGTTTCCTAAGCAGGATTAAGACAGAAATTGACGCACAGTGCCCGGATTGTGGGGAGGAGTTTAGCACTCTAGCCCATATGCTCTGGAAGTGCCCTGCGTTACGGGATACGTCACTCACCAGCGAACAAGACTGGGACGAGGCCATCTCTAGTACGGAACTCAAGCTCGAGTCCATGGCCGTCCAGAGGGCCCGTGAAAAAGCAGAGAGGCCTGGCCTCCCGGTTCCGACATGGGGGCCGCCAGCGGCGAGCCGGGGGCCCCAACGGGTCTCCGCCGGCTAGTCCCTCAGGACCTCAATAAAAGTTCATTGTCTGTCTGTCTGTCTGTCTGTCTGTGACAGACAGAACGGTGCTAACCAGGCGCGTCTTCAAGGCTTTCTGGCTCACCGAGAGCGATTCCAATCCGAAGCCACAATATACGGGCATTCCCATGGATACCACAGAGCAGCAGCGCCAGTTTTCCCTCTAGGATGTAGTGAGAATAGAGCACTGCACGGGCTCGGGCTTACCCGAAAGCCCGGGCCCGGCCCGGCCCGTGGGCCGGGCCGGGCCGGGTAGAGCAGTTTTTTCACGGGCACGGGCCGGGCACGGGCCGGGCTCGGGCAGGGCTCGGGCACGGCGTGTGCTTTTTGACGCGGGCCCGGGCCGGGCTTGGGTTTTTTGCCGCGGGCCCGGGCCGGGCTCGGGCTTTCTGGTGGTGTGCATGTAACTTGCAGCGAGTTATTCTCGGGCGTCTCAACTCTGAAAAACATGTATTTTTCGGTCTCGGGCCGGGTTCGGGCCAGTTTCGAGCCGGGCTCGGGCCGGGCTCGGGCCTAAGGTAAAGGGGTGGCGGGCCGGGCCGGGCGGGTAACGTAGATTATTTCCGGGCCCGGGCCGGGCCCAGGTCTCGCCA
This sequence comes from Dermacentor silvarum, assembly GCF_013339745.2. Taxonomy (NCBI): domain Eukaryota; kingdom Metazoa; phylum Arthropoda; class Arachnida; order Ixodida; family Ixodidae; genus Dermacentor; species Dermacentor silvarum. The sequence goes on along the minus strand of NC_051158.1, from coordinate 48,023,407 downwards.
TAAAAGTTTTGATCGGGCTCGGGCGGGCCGCCCAACGTAAAAAAATGTTGCAGTGGCTTAGCTCGGCTATGCCAGGATATACGTAGCGTTAGCAAAGGTTCAGCTGATTATTCTTAGCTTTCCTGGTTGTCTAGATTGTCAAGGATTAGCTTGATTGTGATGCTTACTGCTGCTCCAATGACACACACAAACGCCAGTCAGAAGCGCAGCGGCTCCAGCGCAGTGTCAGACGGCGACTGCACAGCGAGCGCGCGCCGGCGCCAGTGCGTCTACCACGGCTACGACGTCACTCCTCTGGAATGCGCAGACCGGCGGCGGTGAGTCTCGCGCAGCGGCGGCGGAGTGCGCGAGAGGTGCCGGCTCCGGTGGCTCCGGTGCGCAAGCCGTGTGACATCCCTAATCCTTGCGCATGCGCAGCACGGCTCTTGATGTGCCGCGCGAAACGGGCTTGGCTAGGCCAGTGTAGCTAACGCTACAAAACGGGCCCGGGCCGGGCTCGGGCTGAAAAAATCCGCCCGTGCAGTGCTCTAAGTGAGAAACCCTATGCGCCGCGTAGTGCGAACAAGAACTGCTCCTGACAATGACGTCACCGCGCGTTGCCTAGCAACCACCTCGCGGAGCGGCAGCGGCGTGTACTTCGCCTCCTGTCCGTGCCGTACCAACGCCTCCTATAAAGTCTTTATAGGAGGCGTTGGCCGTACACATGTTGCCTTGACATGGGACGTTAAGGAGAGGGACGGAGAGCATGCGGGTGGCGCGCGCTATGCTCGAGAGAGAGAAAGAGGAAATGAGAGCGAGAGAGAGAGACAGGAAGAAATTGTAGCAGCACTAACGAGACAACGCGCAGAGCTGCTACCGACGCCATCTGCGTTTCCTCGTTTCCCCGCGTTCGCGCCGAACGCGCGCGGTGTCCTGACTGCAGCAGGCGCCTCTGGCGGTGGCTCACCACGTTTAGACTAGCCACGCACCGGCAAGTGTGGAGGCGCAGCTTGGCCGTGACGTCAGCGGGGAGATAAAGCTCGGAGCGACCGTGGCGGAGCAGAACTCTCGTTGACTCTGTGGCAAATACATGTAGCCTTGACATGGGACGACCAAAGAAGATCCGGACACTTGAAGAAGCCGCCGCTCACCTTGAAGTGCATCGCGCAGCCAAGTGGGAATCTGCGCTTCGGTGGCGAACCAATTCAAAATACCGTGCCTAGCAGCACTTAACATTTCCTAGCGAAACTTCGCCAAGCCTAGTAAAACCTGGAAGAAGCTAGGTCGATCACATGCTCCGCTGTTTACTCCAGCCTTGCACCACTAGTGCAAGCTGCCCACATTTTTCTTTCAATGCTAGGGCGCTATAACGTAAAATGATTCCAAACTGTTTTGATTCTAATTTCTGCAATCGGCCTCCACGATTGGTCCAAATATTTCTGCGCCACTCCCAACTTCGCCTGTCTGTCACCGGACGTCACGAAAACCGCGATAGCTCTCTATCTTAGATATCGTGTACAAACTGATTATGCATGATTAAACCACACAGAAGAAAAATAATCATTCCTTATTCGATGCCTTTTCACCATTAGCCCTCTGCTATTGGTCCAATGTTTTCTGGCTACGCCCACTTCGCCTGTCTGTCACGCAACCTCACAAAACCGCGAAAACTCACCACGTCAAAGTGACGTGTACGCAAAAAAAATGCATTAATGTGCCGAACAAAACTGATTTTTTTTCCTGAATAGCCACGGAATGCCCCGTTCCGAAATGAACAGAAGATGGTTGCCCGCCGATCCCCCAGGTGCATGATGAAACTTTTTGCGTGGCAGTAAAACGTTATCGAGCCCTTTCGGCATGCATACTAAATCACTCTGCCAACTGTTCCTTGCTGAGGATCCGTTTTAGCGGCATTCTTATCCTTCCGTTGCACGCCGCTGCGATTTTCAACCAGCCATCGCAAGCTAAGTAAGGCGAAGCGGACTAATCAGAGAAGCCGGCACTACCCTCTTCATGCGGTTAACTATTTTCACTCTGCTGGCTTGGCTCCATCGAAACCCTCTCCACTAGAACGTGCACCTCGCCTCTCGTCAGCCAATTACATAAACTAAACCGCTGAGTGTAGACAATGTTATTAGCTTCGAAATCGAACAAAGGTGACCTCCCATAAACGAGGAGCGTGTTTGATTGGGCTGTTCAGACAACGCTGCGGGTCACCGCCCGATGCTTGCGTCGTGGGTTACGTAAGTTAGACGTCAGTAGTTTGGAATTTTATTTATTTATTTATTTCGTGATACTGTCAATCCCATCAGGGACGTTTACAGGAGTGTGTTAGAAGGGTCTGTATACATTGTGGAACAGGCATTCACATAAGTTTACAATAGCTACGTAGAAGGTAATGAACCTATGTTAACAGCATTGAGCAGGGCAAAATGACAACACATAATCAACTTATTTCAGTTACATACTATGTACAGCAAAAGAAAAGAAAAATAAAGACAGGCAAGCAATACAACGAAAACAGTATGGAATCATTTTACGTTACAGCGCCCCTAGAGTGTCAGAAGCCGCTCCTTTTTGATCTACTTCATGATGTCACTTAAATATATGCGCGCAGATTGTTCCTCTTGTGTGTATGTGTGAGTTTTTCTTTTTCTTTCTAACCTTCAGTTGGCAAATTGAGCGCTCGTTCTCTGCCTTCTTTTTCTTGGGCTGCCGTCGCTTTACCAAGCTGATTTCAAGCATGCATTCATTGCAACAAGCCCAACTTTCTACCTTACGCACCGGAAGCGGCTTCCGCGTGACCCGCGTTGCTCTTGATGGCTCCGACGAGAAGCGGCTTGTCCCGGCCCGGCCCGCAAAAGACGTTGCTGATGGCTCCCAGCTCCTGCGGATCTCCGACCTTGGTACCCGTGCCGTGGGCCTCGAAGTAGGCCATCTTGCACGGGTCGACCTGGGCTTCGGCGTACACCTCCCGAAGAAGCTGTTCCTGCTGTTTTCCCGATGGGAAGGTGACACCTGTAACGTCGGATGAGAGGCTCTGACAAAGTGAATTGAGGAAAAGGGGCACAGGTTCAGCATATGTCGAACGCGTACATGGTTCGAAGTATTGAAGCAGCAGCAAGTGAACGATAACATGCAAAATAACGCAACACAAACGCAACTTGCGCTGAACTAGCAATGGAGTCATATATATATATATATAGTTCAAAGAATTTCTGTGCCGGCTCCTACGATTCTCTGCTCATCTGATCCATCACCATCATCAGCAGCAGCAGTAGCAGACAATATTTATGCCCACGGCCAGACGAAGGCCTCTACCTGCGATCTCCAATTACCCCTGTCTTGCGCTAGCTGATTCCAACTTGCGCCTGCAAATTTCCTAACTTCATCACCCCACCTAGCTTTCTGCTTTTCTGGACTGCGCTTCTCTTCTCTTGGTATCCATTCTGTAACTCTAATGGTCCATCGGTTATCCATCCTGCGCATTACATGGCTGGCCCAGCTCCATTTGTTTTTCTCTTAATGTCAACTATAATATGGGCTATCCCCGTTTTCTCTCTGATTCACACCGCTATCTCTTCCTGTCTCTTAACGTTAGGCCTAAGATTTTTCGTTCCATCGCTCTTTGTGCGCTCCTTAACTTGTTCTCGAGATTCTTTGTTAACCTCCAATTTTGTGCCCCATATGTTAGCACCGGTAGAATGCAATTATTGTACACTTTTCTTTTTAACGACAGTGGTAAGCTCCCAGTCAGGATTTGGTAATGCCTGCGCCGTATGCACTCCAACGCAATTTTATTCTTCTGTAAATTTCCTTCTCATGATCAGGGTCCCCTGTGAGTAATTGACGTAGATAAACGTACTCCTTTACAAACTCATGAGACTGGCTGGTGATCCTGAATTCTTGTTCCCTTGCCAGGCTATTGAACATTAGACAGTTTTAGTTTAGCGTTTTTACGCTCCGCTTAGCTGCTGAGCGGAGCGGGAGCACGAATGCGCATGCGCTCTCCGCTTAGCCGCAAGCGAGCTAGCGGAGCGAGAATCACGGTCCGCTTACAAGCTGCCTAAGCGGAGCGGGGAGCGTTGCTGCCGTCTTTCGCTAGCGAGGGTGGGCGATGCACACGCCCTCTCTCGCGCGTGCATCGAAGCACCTTGCATCGATGCACCAGTCGTGCGAGCGCGAATAACTTGTGTAATACACCTCCAACTTGTTCTTTTAGGAAATAAAGTGAATCGCACAGCTAACAAAAACGTCGCCTGCGCATTGGCGTCACAAAGGATTGGATTGGATTCGAAATGCAACCTCGCTGGCTATCACGTGGCGTTCACCAAGTCGAAGCTTCATTTTCCACTCGATAAAATGGACCGGTAACGCATTACAAGCATCCGTCTAGATACTTCATGAACAAATAAGTTATATAGATTCGTTTTACTTTGTAAAAGTGACAAAATGGTTTTTTTTATTTTGTTTCACTACGCTGAATTTGGCCAGAGGGCGCTGCAACTACGAAAGGTCCGCTCCGCTACGCTACACGCATAACTAAAACGTGAAAATCGCCCGCCGCTCCGCTGTGGCTTAGCGGGGCAACTCTGAGCGGAGCGGACCGTAAAGACGCTCAACTAAAACACTCTATTACCTTTGTCTTCTGCATATTAATATTCAACCCCACTCTTACACTTTCTCGGTTAAGGTCCTCAATCATTTGTTGTAATTCAGTCCCCATTGTTGCTGAATACGACAATGTCATCTGCAAACCCAAGGTTGCTGAGATATTCGCCGTTGATCCTCACTCCTAAGCCTTCCCAGTCAAAGAGCTTGAATACTTCTTCTAAGCATGCAGTGAATAACATTGGAGAAATTGTGTCTCCTTGCGTGGCCCCTGACTTGATAGGTAACTTTCTACTTTTCTTATGGCGAACCAAGGTAGATGTGGAATCCTTGTAGATATTTGCCAAAATATTAACGTATGCCTCCCGCACTCTTTGATTACGCAATGTCTCTATGACTGCTGGAATTTCTACTGAATCAAATGCCTTTTCATATTCTACGAAAGCCATACAGAGACGTTGATTGTATTCCGCAGTTTTCTCGATTACCTGACTGATGACATGGATGTGATTCATTGTAGAATATCCCTTCCTGAAGCCAGCCTGTTCTCTTGGCTGACTGAAGTCAAGTGTTGCCCTTATTCTATTGGCAATTATCTTGGTGTACGTTTTATACAATACTGAAAGCAAGGTAATTGGTCTATAATTCTTCAATTCTTTGACATCTCTCTTCTTATGGATTAGTATAATTTTGGCGTTCTTCCGACTTTCTTCTACACTTGAAGTCGTGAGGGATTTCGCATAAAGGGCTGCAAGCTTTTCAAGCACGATATCTCTTCCATCTTTGAATACATTGACTGTTATTCCGTCTTCTCCAGTAGCTTTTCTCGTGGTCATGTCTTCCAAGGCCCTTCTAACTTCATCGCTAGTTATAGAAGATGCCTCTGTATGCTGTTCTCCACTACTTCGAATGACAGTACCTTGGCTGCTCTGAGTAACTGTACAGGTCAGTATAGAATTCTTTCGCTGCTTTTACTATCGCATGGAAATGGCTGATGATGTATATATATTCTTATCGGGCCGCTCAGATTTCTTTCTTCTCGTTCATTATATATATATACATATATATATATACACATAATGAACGACAAGAAAGGAAACCGCGGGCCCTGATATTTTATTCTTAGTCCTATTATAATGTCCTTCAACTCATGGTTGGCTTATTATAATATGACAGTATATATACGTATATAATTACGCACATGGGTTTTCGTTCTTCTTTGTCCTTCATTTACATGTATACCCCCCCCCCCCCCCGAGACCCGAATACAGCTATGGGACATAATCGCTTTTCAGTTCGTGTATACTGGTATGTTACGAATGTGACAGAATTTTTTTCTTTATATACCATGGTTAGATGTCAAAAGCTGGATATCCATGTAACTGAAATAAGTAACCATCTCCTCAGGTTTGCTATTGTGAAAACTGCACTTCATAGCCTAAACACAAATATCAGGATCCTCGACTATCACGCAATGCCGAGAAATTCGAAGCATAACTTCCACGTTGCTTTCCGCCGTCTATGACAACGCCGAAGTGTTAAATGTCTCGAAAGCGAATGACAAGAATATGAGTTAACCACTTCCGCGCAGTGTACTACAAATGGCTTCGGAGTTAAATTTGAAAAAAATGAAGGCAATGCGTGAAGGCACAAAAGGTCCAGGAGTATATATATATATATATATATATATATATATATAGTGAGGGAACGCTGGCGTGAATAGTGGGTAGGAGCCAACCGTGCACAAAGAAGAGGACGGGCGCTCAAGCTGCGGCCTGGCGCCTTTGGGCGCGGCCGGCCAAGACTGGAGCTGCTGCCGTGGACTGCGGGGCGAGGCGTTTCCCCATGTGTATATATATGTATATATATATATATATATATATATATATATGCGCATGGCATAAGACTACGAGGACTTGCTTCCTAGGTTCCACGTTGGGTACATTAGGACATAATTTACGCCTTGAAAGTACACATTTTGCATGTTCAGATGTTGTATCATGCGACGCGTTAAAAGAGTTAGGTGCACTTGGACAGTGAGCCGATAGCACTTTTGTTCCCTGGAATGATGTGCAGTTGTGCAGTAGTAGTAAAGCACCTGCTTCAGAATCGCGGTGTTTTATGGTTCCAACGCACTTAACTTCGCAAGTTTTTTTTTTCGTTGTTGTTATATATAAAATATTCGTTTCCGAAGACTCGAGCATGATGCTATTAGAGAAATTGAATTACAAGGAAGCGTGATGCTTCCGTGATATTTCAATTCAGAGCTCCCGACAATGGAGATGGCCGCAGTAAAATAACGAGTTAATTGCTATCCACTGCCAACTAATTTGAAGGGTTGTAGGGGATGCAGAAAATGTCATTTAGGTGAGTTCAGCGGTTGCTTATTAAAAATGTTTGCGTTTTACAAGTATTTGAATGGAAAACTTGAAACTGGCTCCGAGCTAAAGCTTCCACTTCATGAAACTACCGCCATTTTGCCTTATATCACAAAGCATATGGTTAGCGTTTCTCAGTTTCTCATATGGTTTCTCATATGGTTTCTCGACCACATTTCCCAAAAGGCATTGCCTTTTCATGTTTGTCTGTGTTGTTTGTTAAATCACTCTGGATTGCGCGTTCTTTCTTGCTTATCGACAGGCGGCAAAACACTTCTTTGTAGCAGATTTCCTTTAAGGTCAGCAGTAATTGTGTGCTGTATACTATCCTGCGCACCTTCCCTCGAGAGGTCGTTGAGTAATCACTAATTATGCGCCATTCAAAGAAAAGAAATGACCGCCGAGGAGTTTCTTTCAGGACGCATTTGTAAGTGCACGCTTAAAGTACCGCCTATTCAGGTCACCCCAGAAAAGAAATTACTTCCCTGCATTATTCCTCCTCCCCACTGAAGTAGTAACCAAAGAGTGTGTACAGCGCACAATACAAATTGAAGGAGAGAGAGAGAAAGGCGCGAAGTTGTTTAAAAAAGATAGATCTGCTTTTGTCCTTCGGGATGCTTTTCCTTCGACACGTCTTTTCAGTAAAGCATTTTAGGTTATCAGCAAACACTGCTGTTATTTCCACAATCATAGTCGAAACTTACTCGGAAAACTTTGCTCATTAGCGTCACCCCATAATTACTCATTTGTCTTTTGTACACGCAACCTCAGCGACCCAGGGTGCTTGGCTCTTTGCGCGCGGAACTATTGATTACCTGCAGAACAGATGGTATGTGCACATTGTTACAGTTCTTTTTATTGCTCTTATTACGAGCTCTCCACCAAAGACAACAACACAATATGCTACACTCTATTCAAACTCAAGCACCACCGCATTTTTGCCTGGTCGCAGTGGTGCGTTCTGCTTTCATGCGTGCATGTCTTTACAATTTTTTTCTGCGTGCCCACGTCTGTTGGCATGGGTAAGTGTGCTTGCACATGTACTTGTGTGCGCGCGTGCAAGTGTGTCTGCACGTAGTTGTATCTGCTTGCGTGTTTGCGCGTTTGTGTTGCATGCTCCCTTTGACGTCTGTGTGCGTGTTTATGTGTGTACGTGCGCACGAGTTTGTAATTGTGCGTACGTTTGTTAGCGTGTGTGTGCTTGCATGCACGTTTGTGCGCACGTGCAGGTGCACGTGTGTGCGTCCGCGCATGAGTGCTTGCTTACGTGTGTGCAAGAGCACACGGGTGTGCGCTCTGTATATGTGTTTAAGTAGGAGTGTACGCGTGCATGCATTTGCATCGATGTGTGTAAGTGTCGGCTGCGTATGTTTGAACGTTTGTTAGCGTGTGTGTGTGTGTGTGTGTGTGTGTGTGTGTGTGTGTGTGTGTGTGTGTGTGTGTGTGTGTGTGTGTGTGCGTGTGCGTGTGCGTGTGCGTGTGTGTGTGTGTGTGTGTGTGTGTGTGTGTGTGTGTGTGTGTGTGTGTGCACATTTTGTGTCCACTGCCAGCTCTTGTTTTCTACTGCAACGGCCATGAGAATTGCACACCGAGCACGCCGAACGTAAAGCCTTCTCAAAACGATGCTCATTAAAGAAAATGCGGTGTGTGTGAGAGAGAGAGAGACAAGAGTGACTACACAAGGCCAGTCAGAACACCCAAATGAAAAGCTGAGTTCAGGCGCCCGTCTGACTATAGACCATTTCACAAACCGACCTTGGAATAGCGCCAATGCCCGACACGGGCGACGTCTAGCGTCAGAACATGTTAAGCCGCCATATTGGACTGTGAGCCTAACCGGCCGCACTTCGATTATGTGATCTTCGCCGAGCATTATTTCGGCTGTTTTCTTCCGCTTCGCGTGTCTTGTGCCGCTTGACTTGTTAGATGTTTCACATGCTCGCGTGAGTGCTTTCTATTGCAATGGCAATAGAAAGCCCAGCCAGTAGATGCGGCGTTTCGTCGGAGGTAGCGGCGGCAGCCGCCTCTGCTTTGTCAAGATCTGGCATGCTTATCAGCTGTATTTTTCATTGTTATTGCTGGCCACATGTGACTGTAGTCGTCGATTGAATCTGATCACCATTACATTTCGCGGTTGAGGGTTACCTCATTTAACGAAAGCAGGTGCGTACGTAGCTGTCAGGCAATGCTTAGAACTAAGCGCCAGCGGCCCGCCGACGCGTGTCAGCGGTTGGTAGACATGCAGTGGTTACTCCATACGCTTCCGACGCAACTCAACAGCTTTGTCATGCAAAATTTATTGAATCTGGTGCAGCGCAGGGTGCTTATAGCCAAATGTCAAAGCAGAAGCGTGGCGCTCGAGCCGCGCGGTACCTGAGGCGAACTGATACAGCCCAGGTGCTAGATTTCGAAATTACCTTCATGTGCAGGGCCACGCAGGGCGCGTGTGAACGCAGAGACAATCTTTTGGTGAATACGTAGTCTGCATACATCTTCCATAGGACACGATTTTTCCAGGTCGTTGCGAAGCTTATTTACCGACTAGTTCTCTTGCAGAATGCTTCAATTTGTCTCATACGGGTATGACACGGCCACTTTCTATCGAGATTGAGCCTGATCTGGATCGGAATGTTCGACCACGATTGGCTCCCTGTCGCAGATTGAGCAAAGAAGCCAATCGCGACCGTGAAATTCGATCCAGATCGGGCTCGATCCCGATCAAAAGTGCACCGTGCGACCCCCGTATTAGGCACTGGAATGAAGTCGTGTTTGAAAGAATAACAAATGTAGCCTCCGTCACTACATGTGAGAAAATATTGCATCGAAGAGCTGACAATTCTCGCAACCTATTGGGAAATGTACCGGAAAAGGTTTACCAAAATACGTTATCTAACTGATGTGTGCATTGCTTCATATTAGATTGAAAGGCTAAGTCCTCAGGTGACGCAGGAAAACGATGAAGCGTGAACATACCACATCGGTAGTGGTCGCGCGAATTTATGTGTTGTGGACACACTATAGTCCCCAAAATTGTTACTTTCCACTTACTGTTTGTGTACCCATAAACTGCACAGTACTGGCCTCTAGCATTTTGATCAGTATACGCCATTATTTACGAGCGTAAGTTACTCATGACAAAAATAAACCGAAACATCGAAGGAAAGCTACCACTTCGCAATGCAAGCGCAAAGCAAGCTTAGAGTCCAGACCAAACAGGCAACACTGAGTGAGTGAGTAAGCGAAATAACTTTATTGAGATCCAGAGAAGACGCAGGGGACACTAAATTCAGTGTTGCTAAAGGCAACACTGACACCTACTCTCGACGCCAGACCATCTGAAGTGCCCTCGTGAAAACGTCCATACATCGATCAGAACTTTGTAGAATATTGGATATTGGAACATCTTTCCGATGCTTTTCGGCATGCCTTTTCAAGAGTCGAAAGTGTGTGTAATGTTCACCTAAGTGAATGTATTATGTACACTTTAGTTGTTACACTTTGGAAATCCAAAATCAAGAAGGGGGCTGACAGATGGAGTTCCACACTGCGGTATAAAGGTTATGAGCAGGGAGAAGGTGCCTCAGAACGGCTGGCCTGAAAGGTTGGCCAGCCTTTCTGAGGCACCTTCTCCCTGTTTATAACCTTTATACCACAGTTTGTTATGCTTTGGTGATTCTGTCTTCGTAGCGCGATTTTTTTTTTTTACTAATTTTCTCTGTCAGCGTGAGACTGGTGCTCCTGCTAAAGGTTAAGATGAATATTCAATATCCTGCATGTTAATGAGCGCATTAAAAATAAATGAATTCCGCGAATCGTTTGCTGCCGGCCGCCATGGCAACCGCCTGCTCTAACAATAGTTCATCGAAACTTTGGTAACTTGTTACCGTCTTCATGATTCCACGCGTCGCCAGTCAAGCGTCTCAGCACGCTGTCAAGTTCCACCAAGCGCCACAAAGGATGAAGAAATTGGCGCGTTCCAGCCATGAGGCAATACAGCGGAGCTATTAGCCGCGTTTACAATGATGCGAAAGTTTCGTGTCGCATTTTTTTTATCACATCACGGTAATTATTGTGCGACAGCGCTTACATGTGATGCATTCTCCTTCATCCGAAACAAGCCGGATCCTGGTTCCGGTGATTAACGTTCCGTCGGTGAGTGGGGGAGAGGCACATTGCAGCAGCCGTGTCACCTTTCCCCTTTCCCCCAACATGATACGTCAACGTTTACACGCATTGGTGTGAGCAGACTTGCCCTCTCTAAAACTAGCCTCTTTTGACGCATCAATGCGATTCGCCCTTCCCGGCGCATTACCACCGTTCACGTGAGCGCGATGCGCTGAAAATGCGATGCGATGCACCGCTTCTCGTTATTTAAATAAACAAAAGAAGTAAATTCTCAGAAGCGAAGAGGCGGGAATGTATCGGGATGAAGAAATAAACACAAAAAAAAACTAAATTTGCGTAGCTTCCACGGGAGGCGCAATGCTAAAGAGACAGCGGAGCTGATGGGCGCCTAGCTAGTCCTGGCTTTTGGGCTAGGCTAAGCTCTACCAAGTAATCTCCAGCATTTTCCGGAATTTCTTGATTACTGATCGATTATCGATTAGCTATTGAATGGCTATTGTTTGGCTATCGATGACTGACTAAGCTTAAGTAGTCCCAACCATGCTTAGCGAGACTTAGCCAGGCTCAGCTTCGCTATTGTGCCATTGCGCTTGGACCCTTTCTGCAAGGCCGCCAGGATCGGCCCACATTTTCTGTTTACCACAGACAGATTACGAACGGCATGAAACCCGCCGCGGTGGTTCAGTCAGCTAAGGCGTTGCGCTGCTGAGCACGAAGTCGCGGGATCGAATCCCGGCCGCGGCGGCCGCATTTCGATGGAGGCGAAATGCAAGAACGCCCGTGTGCTTGCGTTGTAGTGCACGTTAAAGAACCCCAGGTGGTCAAAATTAATCCGGAGCCCTCCGCTACGGCATGCCTCATACTTAGAACTGGTTTTGGCACGTAAAACCCCAGAAAGAAGAAAAAGATCGGCATGAACGGCTCCGCTGTTAAAGCAAAAATGCGCATAAGAACAGGACATACAGTAAGGGTGATTTTAAAAATAAATTATCGAATCGAATGACAATATTTGAGGAAAGCAGTCTTCTAATAATGAATAGAATAACTAATATATTCCCCCTCTCAGCAAGGTAAAATATTGAGATTGCGTGGTTCTCCTTCGAGCAAAGAAAGGAAGACGACTAGTCGGCATTACTTGCTTCATGTAATTGCCATTCACAACTGCACTTCTGGTCAACTGTGGAGCTTGTAAATCAGAAACAACTTACAAGCGATCGCAAGCGGCGCCTCACGACAACGACCGCATCGGAACACCGGTGTAATTGTTCAAATAATAAATTGCGTTGGCAAAGTCGAGAAAACAAATTCACTAGCTGCCTACAGGAGAAGAATCCTTATCGGACGAGTGGAAATTATTGAGAAACTAGTTACTCCTCACGTTTGCTCAGCAACCGTGCTCTGCGCCCCTGCGCAGTAACCACAGCTCCGCTGTAACAAAATCCATCGCAGCAATCACCACATGCATCTTTCAATCCACCGCTGACTGCAATCAGGTCCGTTATTTCTTATATTGCGCTAAAAAGAAATATCCGACGATTTCATATACGTAATTCTCAAATGTGTTACGATTCGAATTGATGCTGCACATTTCTAATAATCGCACACTCCTTGAACAAATACCAGGTGAGAGAGACGCGCGTTGTGCCTTCCGCACGGGCACATTCAAGCTTGCATCAATCGACTCAAACTGCTCGCCAGAATGTTAACGCGACAGCGTTTAGGGCCCCGTGTCGCAGAAAATCCGGCGTCGGCAACCGCCATGTGATCGCGGGTGGCGGAGGAAATCATCCAACCACATCAAGGTGGTGTTGGTGGTGGTGGTCATGTTGAAGCAGGCGGGGTTAGCCTGGCATACACAGCCGGCAATTGTTCCACCTGATCCTCCTTGGAGTTGAGATCAGGGGTGTGTCACCAGTTGTCGATGAGCCCCGTGTCTCACAGGAAGGCTATAAGCAGTCGTTGCGCTCCCTTCCTGATTGCCGCGGGTCCTCCGGGGAAAACGACGTCTTCAAAGGTCCTGTGCGTAAGACCGCTCTTTTGTAGGCTGTCGACCATCGCTTTTCTTTCTGTGTCAAACTGCGGGCATAGCCAAATGAAATGAAATAGCCAATCAGACGCTTTTCTGGTTAACATCCCTGCCGTCTCTCTTTCTGTCCTCCTCCCAGACCATTTTTGTAATTGAAACTGTTCCGAGCCAACTTATCTTACCCTCGTTCTTGTAGCCGTCCGCGTTAGCCTTGACGTGGATAAGTTTGGCATAGACCCGCAAGGCTTCGGAAGCTCGTTGCAGGAAGAAGGTGCCCACGGTCTCACTTCGGATGAAGCCGTTGCCTGCATTGAGATAAAGAGCAACTGTACAATCACCGCACCAACATACCGTCTGCTGCAAAACTGTAAACTATAGTGCATGTTAACTAGCCATTTTGCGCATGCATTTTCACTAAGTCTTGTTTACGGAACTGTGTGTGTCTCTGAGCACCATTTTGCTCTCTTCTGTGCCTTCACTTCGCAAAAGTTCATATTTGTATTCTTGTGTTGTTGTTTGTGTGTTTTTTTCGGCATTTTAGGTCTGTTTGCCTTGGGAAGAGGAGTCGCCTATGCAAATAAATGCGCCAACGCCTTCTGGTAATTTGTATCGATAAACAACACATCTAATTACTCGAACGAAGTTCGATTTGGTTTTCATCGTCTGCTGGGTGGAACCACTTCGCTGTGGTGCCACTCAGCCTTTGGCACCGCAACATTAGCGATCGTGATGACTCGGCGATGTGAAATGCTCTAAAAGCGTAATTATTCAATGCATCTTTAAGTGTACTCTACGCTATGGCACGTTACACGATGACGGTATGCTAAAACGTTGATTTCTCGACATGTCAACCACGCTACCATGGAGAGGTGGCACTTGCTCAAAGGGTCGCGTACCAAGCAGCCCCAACACTACGTAATAAAACGTAACTAGACGCGCTAGAGCGAGCATGTATACGAAATGCCCACAAGGTATATGTCGAAATCGCCCAATTTATGGACATAACGTACACAGATTACTACCGTAACGTTTCGTTTTCCTTGTTGGCTTTTTGCATAGAGGGGAAAGAAGTAAGGCGTGAGTTTACACTGGGTTGAACGAATGCTGTAGAGTACGCGTGTTCGTCAGGTTAATAATTTTGCCGTTTCTATTCAAATGTTGTGCAGTTGTCGGTATATGCACAACGACACGAGATAGAGGCGCTGATACAAACTTGATTCACTTGCAAGGACGCATGCACTGTCCTAGCATTTGCTGTGTTATGTGCTCGTATTATATGCGTTTGGTATATGCAGCCCCTCCAAACAGGAAGGGCACATCTGACCTTTCATCCTTCCTGTTGCTGCTTCCTTGTGAACAAGGCTCCCGTATTGATGACGAAACATCAAAGTTTTAATAGTTCCTTAATATTAGTAGGCGGCTTTTTTACAACGAAGGTGTTCAAGGGAGCCTCGCAGTTGTTTTCGTATGGTGATGAAGTCGGTCGTACGGTGGCGGGATCGGTGTGAAATGTCAGTCAAAGGACCGCCAACAACTTAACCTGCGTCGGACTCTCAAAAATGTGTAAGCGTGAAAAATGATTATGTAACTAAAGTGACTCTGTCTGTACCTCACCCATATACACAACTGATTGATTAGTTTCTTTGGTTAATCAGCAATTTGTAAGTTTGTACACGCCTTCACGTGGGTGGTCAGGCAGGATTTTGTACGGCGGCGGCGGTGAAAGGCAGACCGAGTGCCCAGTATCAAAGGTAAACGTACCACAGAAGAAAAAAAAAAGAACCGTGATTTGTGCAATTTGTGAACCGTGAACCGTGAACCGCATTGATCGTTACAAATGGTATATAATTATACCTATAATGTCGTACGTGATTGGCATAGGTGCGGTTGTAATTAATAAAAAGAAAACTGATTTGTAAAGTACGTGATTCATGTTTATATGATTGTATAATGATGTATGCGATTGCGCACGTTAATTCCATGCACCATTGATGAAATAGTCGGCCAGAATTAAGATTATGTGAGCTGTAACCACGTTAACGAATTCGACAACCTTCTCCCTTGAGCAGCCCAGAATGCAGTCTGCGTGGTAACCCCAATGAAGTCGTATGACCAGGTCGCCGCTGACGAACAAGCCGGTCACAAAAAAAATTCAAAGCCCTTCCACTACTGTGAAGATGGAAGCCAGCCAAGCTGTAACTATGGTGGGTCTGCTGTAGTGAATATTGCTATAGTGAATATATATATTATATTGACTATATTGAGCGTCTTCTGCATGTTCGTCAAAGAGCGAGGACACCGGCGTCTTGTTCTTGCCCGGCGCGATGGCCAAGTAGTGCGTTTAGTGCGCCAAGTCCGCCCCATCGTCATAGACTAGCGCATGAGCAACAGCGTTCATAGCCACGGCACACTGCACGGCATCTTCAGGATCCTGACGTCAGGATCCGGGAAATGTGGTTAAACGAGCGTCCGAGACAAAGGGGCACAACGATTGGTGGGACGTGCCTCCACCGAGTATCGCGACACTTTTGAAAGAGGCATCCGCGGTGGTGAGGGGTATAACAATCGGCCATCCGTCATCCGTTTTGACACCTGTGCTAGCGGCACAACTGGCACGAAACCGCCGCCACGCACATGGAGCCAAACAATGCTGATAGTTTTTTTTTTCTATACGCGGACACGATCCCGGGGGAACTAGCCTTTAACAGCTTCGCTGTAAACAACCTTCCTTGGCGATGAAACATCACTAAGAACAGTTACCAAATAGACGGTGGCAAACTAAGAATTCCGTACAAGCTCCACTCACAACATCGCAGGATGCCGGCACTTGCACTCTCAAAGAAAGCAGAGCTAGCTGCAGATGGGGTACGCTCACAACCTAACAACTTCACTCTACTAAATTAAATGATAGGCTGATTGGAAAATAAATGCTTGTAGTTTCAAGCCAGAATATTACCTGTGGCTGAGCGCCGATACCACGATCAGCAGTAAAATTTGCCAAGGGGATCAGGTTTGACGCAAAACGATTGACGTGACGGCAATAAGCTGAAGCTAATTGGCTGTCTATGCAAATTGTGTTTGATTTGAGCAGCGTGCACATAACCTTTTATCCTTAGGCTGTAACCGAGTATAGTACTTCCGACGAAGGGTGCGAGAACTAGCTCATACAGCTTCGCTATCTCTGTCGTATCAGTCGCTCAGATTGGTGAATGTTTGGGACGGATCTTTTCTTTTCTTCATCATTCCATCGGACCGGATGAAATTTTGTACGACTCTCGACTTCATAAAGACCTGTAAGAATGTTTTACCGAATTTTTTAATACTGTACCGGATAGGATGGATTTATTTACAAGAATGATGGATGGTTAGCGTAGCACAAGGGACAGGACGGTCATCCAAGCCCAACAGGCAGCGGCCAGCTCCTCGCGCACACTTCTACTTCCTCTCCTTCGGCTGCACCGTGCAGCGTGACAATACATTTTTAGAGCGGTCCGGTATTGCCCAAAATATAGGCGCAGAATGCGTCTCGTGCACCTTGCGATTGCTCAGCGAACCGCAGCCTTGACCGTGTCAGATCAGCTCCGATTCCGGTGACACTGGGAGCGGCGGCAGCAGTTGCGGTTTGCCCTGGCATGTGTACGCAGTTAACTCCCGCCAAATGTCGTGACCGTTATGCGTCGTTTTGTTTTTGCAAGTGCGTCTCAGCCGTTTGATGCAATTCAACGGCGACGCCCT
This sequence comes from Dermacentor silvarum, assembly GCF_013339745.2. Lineage (NCBI taxonomy): Eukaryota > Metazoa > Arthropoda > Arachnida > Ixodida > Ixodidae > Dermacentor > Dermacentor silvarum. The sequence continues at coordinate 48,006,553 of NC_051158.1, read as the reverse complement.
TGTTGCACAGTTGGTTGCCAGAGAGTGCGGAAAAAAACGTCTGATGTGGTCTAGAACTGCCTCGAAGCAGACGACACAGCGGTGGCCCCTCATTCTATGACGTACCACAGTCCGTGACAGAATGGCGGTCGCTGTTGGTAGGCGAGGTTTAGATGCAATGATTTCAATTTTGAATTTCGAGCAATAACGTGCTCTCAGAGTCCAGCTTTTTTTTTCTCTCTCTCTTGTGTGCACAGCCGTATCGGGTCCTCTACTCTCAGTTGCAATGATAAACTGAGAATAGTCGGACGACCGTGCACGCCCCCTTTAGATACACGGCATACTCAACGTCTACGAGATTATAACGTATAAGACAGCTTCCTTGTTTGAACTCGTTTACAGGGAAAATAAGTTTTCATAGTGACCCTGCGTCAGTGCCTGAGAAGTAATACACGCACTCGGCACTGTTTGATGTTACCAAAAGTACGCAGAAATTACGGTTGACTTACCATAGAATTTTTAGGAAACTTAACGCACAGATTATGCGCTGAGAATGCAATAGTTTATTAATGTTTTCAGTGTAGGTAATATACACCCGTAACTAAAAAAAAAATCATCAACTTTTCTCGAGCACTTAGGCCTAAATTCAAGTCCAAATGTAATCATACTTGGATGAAGTTCCAAGTGCATAGTTAACAGCGGGACGGACGGACGGACGGACGGACAGACTGGACTGGACTGACTGACTGCCAAGACTGACAAGAGATAGATAGATAGATAGATAGATAGATAGATAGATAGATAGATAGATAGATAGATAGATAGATAGATAGATAGATAGATAGATAGATAGATAGATAGATAGATAGATAGATAGATAGATAGATAGATAGATAGATAGATAGATAGATAGATAGATAGATAGATAGATAGATAGATAGATAGATAGATAGATAGATAGATAGATAGATAGATAGATAGATAGATAGATAGATATGGCTATGGCTATGGCACTCACCCCGAGCATCGAAAGACCTGCACGTGCCATCTGGAGACAACATGCCGATCCGGTAAAAGCCCAGCGCTGTAGTGGGCTTCAGGCTAATCATGCTTCCTCCCACGATGGCCGCGTCGCACTGTCCCGAGCGAATAGCCAGCCTTGCCTGGTTCAGAGCCATCATCGTCGACGAACACGCCGCGTCGACCATCAGACTGGGGCCTGAAAGGGCGACGAGGAGTTGGAGAACGGCATTTTCTACGCTTTTTCCAGAACCACTCTGAACTTATCTGAAACGCGGGGATTGTTTACTGACCGTTCGCGGCACCTTTCCAACTATGCTGGAAAGGTTCAGAATGTTTTTAACCTTTCCAATGCACTCAATACAAGCAGCATCGACCATTTACTGCAGCGGTGGTATTCTGTAAGAGTCCACCTAGTGGGCATGTCCATTTCGTCTGCTGTTGAAGTTGTGATTGGCTGGCTGGGCTGCAAGTCCGCAGCAACCAGGCGCCGCAGCCAATCAGTCACTTCAGCAGCGGACGAAATGGACATGTCCACTAGGTGGACTCTTGCAGAATGCCTGCCCAGTTAACCGTGATTCTCGTGCTGTAATCGATGACCGTTATCTTGAGCTGTGAATGGCTGTGATAGTGCGTATGCGCTATGTGCCTCTCTCTCCCATACTTTTCTTCTTACCTTTTCTGTCCCGTAATATCCTGTCTTACAGTCTAGGGCAGGAAAATAAACTTTCTGTTCTCATTAACTTCCCCGCCTTCCCTTCGCCTCTCTCTTGGCGACAGTGTAACCGGTTTCCTTGCCACATGTGCATTTCCCGGTAAACATTACAGTTGCATAAGCTGCAGTTGCCGTTTCCCTGCTACTGCGCAGCTGGTCTATATATGGCGCTGCACGTCGCGGCTCTGCCAGTCGGTGCGGTTATCGGTACGTTGCCTCAATTATCTCTAAATAAAAACACGTATACAGCTGCGCTAAAATTTCGCATTTGGGAGTATCGTCATCGTCCGTGGATAGTTTTTTTTTTTTTTTTTTTACAGCAAAGCTTTATATAGCTAGCCGATTCATCTGTCTATCGCCTGTACGCAGAGACTATCATCATCAGCATTGGCTCGAGCGCTGCCGTCTTCTTCGACAGCTGGCTCGTTGGCGCCCCTCGGCGCAACCGCGCGAACGCGCTCGTGCCACTGCTCCCGCGTTCAACGTGATCGTCTTCTTCCACAGCTGGCTCCGTTGCTGTTCATCATTCCAGCGTACAACTTCTCTTCTGTCGTCCTAATGGGTAGGCCGCCTTTACGGGAGTATGAGCCATAGCTTAAGGGAGTATGAACCATTCATTGTCTTACTTCACGGACAGATTTAATTTTCAAGCAATTTAACTTTGAAGAATCGCAAGCGGCAATGCGACAACGGCGGATTGCGGGCATAGCAGCAGTGACGTCATTTTCTCCGTCGCAGCCGAACGTGTGTGTAACCTCATTAGGAAACACAAAGACGTAACCAATAATTGAGAAAGAGTTTAATGTACCGTCGGGATTAAGCCAGTGATAAACACCGGGGTCGCAAGTTTCAGCTTCGCTGATTAACCATATTTACGGAGTGCTTGGGCGGTACTTATTTTTCTAATTTCGGCCATTATGGTTCAGTAAACGTTAGTGGCCTCTTTTGGTAATTTAAAACACTATGTAGTACAGGTTCACCGACAAAAATATGACTAGGCCCCCCGAACAGACCTCGTCAAATTTCATAGCGTCACGCTGAGCTGCTAAGGGCATTTCATGGCAGCAAGGGCACGCGGCTTTCGTTCTAGCTTTTTTTTTTTCCTGGCGTACCAAGTGTCTCTCCCGGTAAGAGCGCTTTTTTTAGAATAGTAGAAAGATACTGTACTAAGACAGCTAAAATCGTTTTTTTTTTCACTCTCTTTAGTGTCCCTTTCAGGACTCTATAATGCAGTGGCAGAGAGAAGTGACTTTATTTGCACCCGTCAAATAAATGACGGGGTAGAGGCTTCAGCCTGGACCCCCAATCATCCTCCCCAGTGGCAAAAAAATGCGCCACCACGTGACTGCGCACCACTTAGTAGCTGCAAGTGCCGTGTACTTTAAATACAAGCACAGAATGACTCTTTTGCACAGGTGGGGCAAGTGATACAATTTAATGTTCAACTTCTAGCGCAGATAGTACGAAAATATTTACAGTCGGTCACAAAAGTGAACGGGACATGGATTCAATGACACATAGAGATTTCTGCTGTAGGTAAGAGGTGACGCTTATAATTTAACCCATCGTTGAGTATGTTCCGCGAGAACTACTACAATTTGGAGCTTTTAATTCACCCCGAAATCGCGGTAACTAAGGTAATGCAGCTTTTTTTTTTTTTCGCAGATTCCGCGTTTCACAAACTTCTGGGGCCGACTGTACTATAGATTGACGGTATTGTCACCCTTACCCACTAATATGAGCTTGGTGTCCGTGAAATGCAATAAACAAGTCTTCATAAGATAATCTGATTCCAGTCTATTAAACGCTACAGATATGTGATGACTGTAGTATCCTTTCTTTTGTTTCCACGCGGACCAAAATCCACGGACCAAAACCACGCGGAACAAAATCCATACGTAAAGATATTGGCCGAAGGCTTTCCCAGTAGAGCACTGGTGCATTATATTCGCACTAAAATAAAAGTAGACAGTAAACGGAGACTATTACAAGCTACACCAGTACATGTGTTTGAAGACAAGGGCGGGCTTACTCGCACTGAAGAGGGTTTTTCTTTTTTTTTTTTTTTTTGAACACGGTTATGGCCAACACTGCATACGCACCACACATACTGCACAAATGGCACCAAACCGGACAAGCTACGACTGCGAACACTTATACCCGATGCACACATTGTCAGGAGTCATGCAGAGCAGACTTGCATCACCTCATTTGGAGCTGTGCAGCTTTTTCACAAGGGAGATCCAACATTCAACATTTACTGCACGGAGACATTAGAACCCTGGGAAATTGAATACAAACTAACCCTGAAACAAAGAAAGCCATTGCGACTTATGGCGGACAAAGTGGCTTGTTTCGAGTAGTGTAGAAGGGGTCGACCAGCCCTTGCGAGAGCGACGGAACTGAACATGCACCCGAGTCTGCATAAAGCGGAAGACTGAAATGACGATGTGCCTCAGCCAACAATCCGGGAACCCACATTCCTTTCCCACCTAATCACCAACAGCGGCCTAGAGCCGTCCCTTTCCTTAAAATAAAGGCTTTATTCATTCATTTGAAGTATATACGTGTAAGGCTACCTTTGAAGTCGAACGAGTAGGAGATTCTGTTGGCGAACATTCCCCGCGCGCTGCCGAGCAAGCTGTAGCCGTCGATCTTGTCCGTGTCCACGTCGAACGCCGATTCCGACTCGGCGTCGGAGCAGCCGATGAAGACCCCGATCTTGCGGCCTCGCAAGGTCGCGGGGTCGTATCCGGCGTCCACGATGGCCTCGTACGCGGTCTCCAGCAGGAGGCGCATTTGGGGATCCATCAGGTGCGCCTGCTTCGGGTGAACGCCGAAGAATTGAGCGTCGAACTGTGACAGGTCGCGGATCTTGCCCAGTCTCTCGGGCAGGCCCAGATGACCTGGTGAGGACGAAGCGATGGTGGATTGCTAAGGCAAGTTTGAACTGCTGAACTGAAACGCGGTACAAAAGAAGATAGACAAGGACCTCGCTCATAGGTGTTTCAGTACAGCTCTTCGAACTTGCCTTAGCCATGAGCCAACTGGTTCAACTGAATACTTTTCCGTTGATTAATTGGCTCATGGAGTATACGCTCCAAAACAGTACTGGGCCTACGAGGGAGGCCCATTGTGTCTGGGGCTATTTAAAGAGCACCCGAGGTTTTGAACGAAATGTTCAGGACATCAAGGAAAGTTTCACTGAATAAAATTCATTTCACATCAGCACTGCCTTCGTCATTTCCTTCATCACCTCCCATCTTTTTTGCCTGGTTGAAAGAGTGAAACAGAAACTTGTCACCCACCTGAATCCAGCACGAAGCTACGAAAGCAACTCATGCGGATTTATCTGAAAAATCCATTCAAGCTAGAAGGAAAATTTGTCTTGATCCAGTAATTTTTCCTCAACTGCGCAGCTTTCTTTCTGAAAAAAAAAAGCATGAGCCATTCCACTCTGTGAAGGTGGATGACCGGCGAAGCTGTTTAGCACACGACACAGAGGTGACACAGAATTGTAGACAGTGTATACCGCAATTCCGTCAGGTAGTTCGAGCGGCGCACACATCGGCGCAATAGGTAACACTTTCATCTGGCGAGGTGGGCAGGATTTACGGTCTTCACAGAGTGGAATGGCTCATGACGGGACCGCCGCCCCGAGGAGCCGGGGGGAAACTCGACACGCGTGACGTTAACCACGGGACCAGCATGACGGGAGAGCGCAAGGATAGGAAACTAGATACGCAAGCGCTTGGAACGCCGACAAAGAAAGGGCGCTGCGAACGTAGACATGGCCGACGCGGGTCACAGAGCAACAAATCTTTGTCAAACCTCTATTAAATGCGAAGCATTTCTTGGCCAACATTTGCCACTTTGGCAGTATCATCTACTATCTATCTATCTATCTATCTAGCCACCTACGTCTTGGTACTCTCATGGTCGTTTCGTTAACTTGGTATGTACCAAAATTGGCATAGTAGGACAAGTGTGTATGAGGAACATAAATGATGCGTCATGACGTGAGTGTTATGAAGTGCGTGTCATGTAGGTTATGAAACAGCCGCCTAAAATGACAATCACCCATGAAAAAAAGATTAATACTCAAAAACTCTTGACATTGGTTCGGACGTGGGTGCTGTGTGAAGGAAACACTAAAGGATGATGGTAGAAGTCATACTTATGAGAATGACTCAGCAAAAATGACAATGACTCAGCGAAGAGGATTAACACTCAAAAACCTATGGAATGGGTTCGGGTGCGGTCCTAAGTGAAGGAAAAGGCTAAAGGTTGATGATCTAAGTCATAGCCATGAGCATGGCAAAGGCTTTCGCCTTTGGGTCTCTTAGGCGTAGCTAAAGGGACTCTTTAGGACTCATGAGATGAATATCATGACATTCGTGTCACGTAGGTCACGAAACAGCCGCCTACGTCTTGGTGCTCTCACGGTCGTTTCGTTAACTTCGTAGGCTCCCCGCACACTGCTTCGCGTAACATCGATTCCCACAGGGCATGGGATCTGTTGGCGTTTTTTTATCTACCGGAGAGTCTACTGATCTTTAAAATGATTCCTATTGACAACTAGTAAACTCAAAATGAATATCCATGTGATGAGACGTGTAAGCTTTTGCTTAGAATCAAACGATTTTCTATCAAATTCGCGACCTGAGTTTTCGCACACGCCGAACAAAACAATAAATCCTAGTTACAACAAACCCTAGCCATAAATGGCTTCGCTGTATACAACCCGTACGGGTTTCCTTTCTATATAGTTCTGTGCTACATTCAGGCGGATGACAATTTTTATCTTGCACGATATTTCTTCCACCTTGCGGGATTCTGCTGAAATAATTTGCCAAAGAATGAAGCGACACCAAATAGCCCAACTTTCAATACTACTGCAACATTCTGGTCTATTTAGTCTTCATGTTTGTTGAGTAGCGTAAATTTTGGTATTATTGTTCAATTAGCGTATATATGTCAGGAAGTTAAAGGCAAGCTTTAGTTTTCCCATTCGAATATACCTCGGAGAAAGTGTTTCCTTGAGGAGGATGTTGCTAGCGCCAGGTGTATCCAGCCTTCCGTGCATTAGCGGGGATTGCTCCGCCAAAGCGCCTCCCTTCCGCATTTTTTGAAGAAGCTTAAAACGTGTACGTACGTTGTTCAGTGCATGCGTCATCATTCAAAGCGCATCGCGAGCTGCGCGAGCAAGGCGACGCGCCAAGCGACTCGCAACAGGTCGCAAGAGCGTAGCTTGTGAATCATCCAGCTTTTGAATCATCCATTACCGCCCCCCCCCCCGCCCCCTTCTCAATACACAATGCCCTGAAATCTGCTAAACGTTACACAGTATAAATGTTGGCTCCAAAAAAAAAATGGTGATGGCTTTTACCGTGGATAGCACCTTTACCCTCACGGCTGTAAAAAAAAAAAAGAGATTGCTGCACACGACAGTGAGCCCAAACTACAGCTGCGATGAGAGAAGCCGTACACGAAGACTAATAATTCTGGCCACCTATTGCGCACTGAAATATCTGACACGAGGGTGCGATAGCGACAGTTAAAAAAATCTATTTCATGCTTTTTGTGTTTCATACAATATACCTTTTGTTCGTTTTCGTGTAGTCATGCTTACTTGGCCACAGAGTCAAGTTTACTTGCCACATGGGTAGAACACTCGACCCGCATACTTTTGATTACGAATGTACCAGAGAGGCGCTGGACACTAGCTCTCAGGCCAGCCCTGACAGCCACCTGCAGCAGCAACGTAACCACTAGTACCCCCATCATTCCACACGTAAAGCGCTAAGGAAATTTGCCGTCATTGATTGGGCGTTGCACGAACATTCTTTTCTCTCGCATGTGCTCACTTAAACCGGAGCGACGTTCTCGTTGTTCGCATGAAGAAACCAATGGCCGCAATTGCTGATGCGACAGAGACGAAGAGGCGTTTAATTTTGGACAGGTGGAAATGGCAGTCTTAGGGAGATGCTTCTGGCCTGTTACTGCACACATTGGTAAGAGGAAAACGTGACAGGGAAAGAAGAGGAATATGTTGATAGGCAGGGGATTGCTTGGGAAATTATACTCCGCCGTGTGCCCAGAACTTTCGGCAAAGTCGGATGAGAAGAGGAAGAAGATTGTCAGAGGGTCTCTCACCTCGCCCTTCGTTCACGTACCCTGAAATCGTATCGATGTTGCTCTCCCAGACCACTTCCCCAACGCAGAGTACCGGGCTTCCCTCACAACTCTGTTCCTTTCTGCCGTTAAATTTCCTCTCTTTCTCTCTCTCTGAGTTCGCGTCATCCTGTCTACAACCACTTCGCGTCATCCTGTCTACAACCATTTTCTCAGTTCACTAAACGCTATCTTCTCTACTGATGACAGCGCCTGCAGATAAAAATGAGGACATAATTTGAAGCTCGGGGAAACTCTTTTCGAAGTGTGGAATTTTCCACTGATGAATTGCTTTCGAATATTAGTTCCGGTTGAGTGTAAGCACTCGTGCTGCGTTTTACTTGTAACCCTTGTACACGTATATAAGGCTGCACATGATAAAACAGCATCTGCTTCAATGAAGCGCATATCGGCAGAGAGCGGCGATTGTCTGCTGTCAGTAGGCGTACCTCTAGGCCAGCGCGTCTCATCGTCGGTGACAAAGTCCACGCCCGCGTACAGCTTCTCCTTAAACTCAGCCAAGCTGTCGGCTTGCGGGAAGCGGGCAGAGAAACCAGTGATTACCAGGTCTTCGTTCTCCATGGTTACCTGCAGTAGAGAGTGAGCCGTTAACCAGATTTCACTTTTTATGTCAAACACATTTGAGAGTGCCGCTCTTAAGCACCCGTTCTTGCTTTGAGCGTTGGCCTCGGATTTAACGTAACCGGCCGAACGAACGAGGGGAGCACGAGGAAGTACCCGGAGGAGGAGAGTATGGCGAAAAGGTGAGGGGGTGAGCGGAGTGCCGCCATAAACCTGCTCCACTGTAGCGACCCCCACGAAATGGCGTCATATTATCGTGCACCATCACCCGGTCGCCGATGACGTCATTACTAAGGCACGCGGCAAGCGCGTCAACCGATACCATATATGGAAACAAAGTGCTGACGTGGACTACGGACCCACTGCGCACGCGCTACTTCCCCTGCGCCGCCGCCGCTACGGAATGCGCTCCGCGCGAGCCACGCCTTCCCGTGGTCACGCTCTCTTTCTGAACAATGAGCGACGTAATCGGTGGAATTCAAACATCTAGAGAGCTGCGCTCAAGTTTCCGATTCGGCAGTATCAAAGTCCTGAATTTTTTTTTTAATCGCCCGTGTCTGATAATGCTGTCCCGCCTTTTCCTGTATAGAAGAGGCGCATGTCACTTGCGTGACGCAGCACGATCTCCAATAAGCTAAATAACATATTTCTTTGACAAATTTTTAATTATTAGCTTTAGGGCACACGTTTAAGTAAAATGGAAGTCCAGATGTTGTGAAGTCATGTTTGCTTAGCATTGTAAGACTAAAACCACTTCCCAGATATCGGGAGCTCATCGCTATATTCATGAAAATTAAGATATCGTTTTCCTCAGCAGTGACAGCATCGATTTTGATGCGCCTTGTTGAACTGAAAAGGACAGCTGAAAATCTTGTAAAAGAAGAAAGTTCATATCGAATTTTTGTCGCCATTGCTTTGAGAAGGATTATTGAATATTGCCATATTTCAGAATGCTCAAGTATCAAGCTTACAGCTGTGTATCTAAGCATTAAATCATTCACCGATCATTACGATACTTCCTAATGCGAAATTTGAGCTCAGCTCTATGCATGTTTTTACTTCGCGAGATTGCCGGGACCAGACACTCTGTCTCGTGCAAAACGTTGCAAACGGAGCGATGCGTTGCGTGATTGTCTCGCTAATCAGGAGATCGCGAGAGGCAGCGCATGAGGGATGCGTGTGCGAGATTCACCGCATCCACCGCAGACAGACCTCCACTCATGCAGTGCTTTGTTTCCATATATGGTATCGGTGGAAGCGTTCGCCGCATCCCTTATCGTTGATGTCATCGGTGAACAGACGACGCGCGCCACTCTGGCGCCACCTCGTTGCCATCGTCGCTGTAGAGCCCGTCTTGCGCGGCACTTAACTTTTTAGACGCAACTCCATAGTTCTCATTTCTCCGCTAAAGACGCCCAACAAAAGCAGATCACAAAACTGTGATGTCTCCTTCAGATTACACCTTCCCCTATCAGAGTTACGGATGAGTAAACTTCGTCCTCCATTTGTTTTTGTTTTGCTTTTGCAACCTTGCCAATTTTCGGCTAATTTTGTAAAACTTCGTGGCCGTTTATCGAAATTCAAATCCACGGGTAAATATAAATCAACTTTCTCACTCAAATGCAATTCATTCGAGTTCGTCAAGCAGTTGAAGCATAAAAACGTTATTCGTGATATGAAGGGCCTATTTGCATATTTGACCACGCATGTAGTTACGACAGGCCTGCTGCGAGTCCGTGAGGATGTGGGCTTGGGAGTTGTAGATCGCAAATGGTGATGGCGACCTCTCCTGCTATGGTGACTTCTGCTACTTTGATTGAAGCTGTTACTATTTCCGGGCCATTAGGAATACAAACTGCAGCTGTGAAGACGTCCTGATAAGTTCCTGCTACATCAACATAGAGATTGTCTGGCTGGTAATGCCATGTATTAAGTGCGAAGCACTTTAGGGGCCCGGGCTGTCGGCGCGTAATGTGATCTCATGTCGTCGTAGTCACGCGCAAAAACAGGGTCAAAACAAGTGCAGAATTGATCAAAACTAGTTCAAAATAAACTAACATAATTCAGAAGAATGCAAAAGACAGGCATAATCAAGCATTAAGCCCATTAATGAACAGAAACTCATGAAAAATATTGTAATGGGCTCTCATGTAATCGTGGTCACGCACAGCAAAGACTTAGCTCCAGGTGCGTGTTGGTTTCCCGCCAGTTGTGCCTTAGCATAGGTGTCAAAACCGATGATGGATTGCTAAACACAAGATAAACACAGCATAAAACAAGATAAACACAAAGGAAACACCGGCGAATCACTGCTTCGCACTTCCCCAGCTTTCACGTTGAGTGGAATTGCATTACTTCCGACTTTACCAAGACCACTGTCCCGGACGAGCACATAATACTTTATGAGTATTAAGCTCGCATAGCTCGAATACTCTCGCAGAGCTCGCCCGGTCTTGATCGTGAGTCGGGTGCACGTGTCTTGGGAGAGAGCTGACTACGATGTGGGAGTGTCCGGTCCAGACGATCTCCTTCAGTGTGTTTGAACGCGATGAACGGGATGGCGTATGCACATCTGTAGCATATAAAGGCTTGTACAAGTCGTAAGGTTTCGAGTTCTCTCAGCCCATGATTACTTGAAAAGACGCGCTTGCTCATGCGGGTCAAAGGGTGACAACTATTAGTCCCCTGTTTAGGGTTGTTTTGTTGTGTGGGGTAATGGAGAAATCAACCCCGAGAATACGGATTTCTTTCCGAAAATGCGTGGGAATGAAGTTCACTTGTAACTGAGAGTATCGGGAACGCTTGCACCTGCGCCGAAGATTTGTCTGGCGTACATTCTAACCCGCTTGATGCGACAAAGGACTGTACCGTGTGACCGACTGAACTAAACTGCACGAGACACTTCCAAGCACTACTATCTCTACTACCGCGATAGGTACTCAGGCTGCCAACCTTGCTTTCTGCGGTAATAGTTAGTTATAAAATAAATGACAACTAAATGTCTCCATTGCAACAAACAAACGTCATCAAGGGCCCAATTCCTTTAATAAAGGCAACCTACAAACCTATCTCTACCTACTTTCCTAAGCATGAGGCAGGCACAAAACAACAAAGTATCATTATTTCGCAGGCATGTCAGGAAATTGCGTGATGATGAGCGCGCGACGTAGGTACAAGGGAGAGATTTTCGTTCGAGCCCGGCAAAGAAGACTTTCGCTTTAAAAAGGAACCCTAGGCAGGTATAGTTCCGTCGCACGAAAGGCCTTGGGGGGATGGGGGAGATGCTACCTGCTGCCTAAGTGATCGACCGCACACCGCATGGGCTCCGGGTCTCGGACCTTAGACCAGCGGTTCCCCTGCGATCTCATCACCGAAAGTGACATCGATCAACGCGACTCTGCGTTCGTCAACGGTCGACAAGAATCTTTCCCAGATCGGGTGAGATTTTTAGATCGTTTTGACTCTCGAAGTGTTGCAACGCTGCGTCCGCCGCGCTAAGCCTCACCTGCGCATCACCTGGCCAGCCGGCTGGGCAGAACGCGGCCTTGCGTCCGCCGACGCTTACACCCTGAAGATGGGGGACAGCGACGCTCATTCCTCTAACACCATGGAAGCCGATGTTGCCTCGGGTCCGGATGATGACGGTAACTGGTATCTTGTGTCTTGCAAGAAAAAAATTACACCATCTTCCCGTAGGGGAACACCCTGAGTAGTATGCGAAGCAGCCATGGGGTCGGGTCGACTCAAGGTAGTTTTATCAGCTGTATAAACTTGGACATGCAGCAGCACCAGCAACGCGCAGAACTGTTGTCGACGCCGTCGGCGTTTTGCGCGCGTTCGCACCGAACGCGCGCGGCGTTGGTGACTGTTGCCGGTGCATCTGGGGCGCCTACCATCGCGTCTTTAACCTAAGCTGCTTCGCATTATCACGCGCGGAGCCGCAGGTGTTGCCATTCGTTGCGCAATCCGGAGAGGAGAGGAGCGTCGGAGAGGAGATGAGACGAGGAGAGGAGGGCGAGGAGGGAGGAGAGGAGATGAGACAAGGGGTGTGGACGCCGCACGGCGGAGGTAGGAAGGGAGGGAGTGACATAGCCCCGAGCATAAGATGCTTCGCATCTAAAACGCTCAACTCAAACTGCTACGATCCCATCACCTGCCCCGGTACCCCGCAAGACGAATGCGCATCTCCCTCCACTGCCATTTGACCACTACAAGGTAGTGTTCCGTCCGAAAGATGGTCTGAACCTCGGTGCGTGGCCTCAACCTTCTGTTGCCTAAGCCATCGGTGTAGCAGCTGGGCTTGATGCTGCTGTACTAAATGAGCTCATTATCCGAATCCGCACTGACCAAAACCTTGCGGTGATTAGCACACCGGATGAGAACCTCGCGGCCGAAATTCAGAAAGTCCAATCTATAAGTTTGGGCCTCAACCAACACGCCGTCCAAGGCTACGTAGCTGCACCTGATAACTCTTGCAAAGGGGTAGTGCCAGGCATTGAACCGAACACCACTGTGAAGATGCTACTAGAAAACTTGCGCTGCCCAGAGGCTCCCATCCTTCACGCCCGCATGATGGGATCTACAAATCATGCCCTCGTCACTTTCTCCGGCAACCAGGTACCCCAGTCACGTTCGCTTGTACGGAGCAGAGCTCCGCTGTTACATATACCGACCCCGCCAACAGATATGCAGTGTGTGCCTGTCCATAGGTCATCGAGCGGACGTCAGCCCCACGCCCGACAAACCCCGCTGTGTAGCCTGCGGTACCTCCAACCTACTACCAGAACATGAGTGCACACCTAAATGCATACACTCTGGTGGCGATCATCCCGCCACGGACCCTCGCTGTCCATCGAGTCAACAACGGCCATTCAAAAAGTCGTATGTGCTCCGGGAACGTCTCAAAAGCGAAAAGCTGTGTCCCCCACCTGGATCAGCACATAGTCAGCCTAGGACGACTGCGGGCTCTCTGTGGAATCAGCACCAACCCTCAAAGACACCAGAGAACTCCGCTGAGCAACCCCCAACTAGTGGATGCAGCAGCACTCATGGCCCACCTGTACATGATCGACAGTTAGACCGGGGCCGCCCAGACAACCCCTCCAAGGAGCGCGCTGCTGGCAGTGGCCATCCGAAGGATCATGGCTAGCAAAAAGGTGCCCACAAGAAAGAACAAACGGTAAGCTGGGCGGAGCAGTTACCCCCTCTACCCCCTCTCCACTCCTTTCCCACACTCTCACGCAAATATCAACGCGACAACCCACTCCGCAACCCATGTCAGTCGACACACAGCATCGCCTTCACAACCCTCCACCTACGGTCCGCACAGACTACTGCACACGAGAGGCGTTAAACGAAATGGCAATTTCACTAAGGAAATAATTCGCGGCTGTGATGCAGGTAGAAATGCAGCAAATGAAGCATGGCATTATGGCCTTAATAACAGCTCCGCTCCAACAGCTAATCCAACAGGCCCTCCAACCTGCCGTGCAACAGATAGTAACAGACGTTAAACAACAGATAGCGGCTGCCCTTGGCCAATTCCCTATTGCTCAACCGGCACCCAAGCGTGCGTTGTCTCCCACACGCGAAACACAACAAACACATCATATACTAGCTACCGAGCTCCAGGTAGCAGCCACGCGCGCCCCAGAACGTATCATAAGGATAACAGGCGTAACCGAACATCCGCTACCCCTCAGGACTCTCCCTCCCTTGAGGCTTGGATGAAGCAGCTCCAGTCCGATTTGAAAACATCAACGAAATACATAAATGCGACGACAGAGACGCCGGATGTGGATCGGCATCTGCTCCACCTCTGGGAGGCCCACAGGGTTTGACACGGCGGTGGCGGCGGCAGAAGCATAACCGAAAACTTCGTCTCCGCATCGCCAACCTATCCGCTGAGGCAAATGACTGCGCGAACACCCTCACTAGTAACAATTGGCATAACTTCTGCGATTGCCTCAACGGCACACTAAGCACACCTCGAACGTGGTGTATACGCCGCGCATTCTTAAATCCCACGCAAACAAAAACACACACTGCTAACCCAATCCGCACCATCCTCCACAAATCAGGACTCGACGATACCACCCTACTGGACACCTTACAGTAACGCTACATAACCACGGGCGCCTGTCCCGCCTACCGCGATTACCCACAAGTACACAATACACCCCTAGATGTCAACATTACAGAAGCAGAGATTAGGGTGGCCTTGCAGAACATTAAGCGTAACACAGCACCTGGGGCTGATGGGATTACATACACACTTCTACGTAATTTAGATTACCAGACCATCCAGCATTTACCTGCTTTTTGCAAGGAACACTGGAATAAAGGCACGCTACCACAGGACTGGCGACACGCGGAGATCATACTTATTCCTAAGCCTGGCAAGCCGCAATCCCTCCAGAATCTCCGACCTATATCTTTGAATTCATGTGTAGGTAAACTCTTCGAACACGTGCTCTCCTGACTCCAGCCATTTCTCGAAGACACTCGCTTTTTCCCAGATACACTCTTGGGCTACCGTCACAGTATTTCTACACAAGACGTTCTGATACAACTTAAGGAGGACGTGTTGAATAGCCCCACTTCAAGTCAGGTAAGGGCAATCCTGGCCTTCGATCTCAAGGGGGCTTTTGACAACGTCTCCCGCGACTTAATTCTTGACAATCTCGCTTCCTCCCAGTGCGGCGCACGTATCTACAATTACGTCAGGGCCTTTTTTTCTGACCGCACGGCCACTATTGGGATTGGAGACCTCCGGTCGGACGTTACAAGTCTCGCAGGCAGAGGAACGCCACAGGGCTCGGTCCTCTCTCCCACCCTGTTTAATGTGGTTATGGCTAAACTGGGGTTGCGCCATCCTCTCTCGCCTTGGCTACCCCATTCCTGAAAAACCCACACAGGTACCACAACATAAACTCGCTCCTAATATTCGCGCTCTCATTAATGTGGCTCCGATTCCACGCAACATGAATTCCCACCGCCATGCCGGCCGTCGACGTGCCTGAGTTCAGGCCATGACACGCGTCTTTGGCAATGGCACTACAGACTTACAAGTTCTTTACAGTGACACGACACGCTACCCAGAGAAGCCCGCCATGTGTCTAGCGGTGATCGACAACGCAGACGCGCTCGTGACGTCTGCCACACTTCGCATTACGGACAGTGGTTCGGCAAAGGAGGGAGCTATTGCTCTGGCCATTGTCCACGCCTCGACATTACCGTCACAGGATGCCCCTGCCACCATAGTGACAGACTCACAGGCTGCTTGCCGTGCCTTCGCGCAGGGGCTTGTGGCTGAGCATACTCACAATATCCTGTCTTCTGTCTCACCGTCCACTTTACGTACGGTGCGCATCGTCTGGACTCCTGGACACGCCTCTCTCCATGGAAATGAACGCGTTCATGCGGTTGCCCGAGGTCTGACCGGCCGGGCTCCATCGGAAGAGCTGTCCAATCCAGACGACGCACCGACAGAACCACTAAACTACAACGCAATGCTGGAGTACTACCGACAGAGCCGTTATACGTATCCTCCTCCTCATCCTGCACTTAACAGAGCAGATGCCGTCGCTTGGCGGCAATTGCAGACTAATTCATTCCCTTGCCTCTATATGCTTCATCTCTTTCATCCCACTCTATACCCTTCCTACTGCCCCTACTGTGGATCTAAACCAGCAGTCTATCATTCCACGTGGGAATGCTCTAGTCGACGGGGCGTTCCTCCTACCCCCAACCCCACCCCTTCCTCTTGGGAGTCTGCACTGCTCAGCTTAAGCCGGCAGCAGCAGCAACAGCTGGTCCAGCGGGCTCGCAGGGTCGTGCAAGGCAATGGAGCCCTGGACTGAGGGCCCCACCCAACGAGGAAGTATTTCCTTGCCTTTGTGAATAAAAGTTTATTCTCTCTCTCTAGGCAGGTATAACTTAAAACTATTTCAATCTGTTTCAACGCGATAGCGTATAGGACCCCAACCACAGAAAATCCGGCGTCAGCAACCAGCGTGTGATCGCGGGTGGCGGAGAAAATCATCCAACCACATCGACCGCACAGGCCCTCCACGTGGTGCAAGGTTTTGGTGAACAAAAATTAATTTCTCACAGTGAAATCCGTCAGAAAAACGGTAAAGTACGACTTTACCTTTCGGCGTCGGATTCGTGGTCGGATTGTTTACCAATCAGCGTGGATTGTAATTTAAATGTACGAGAAAACCTAATTCTGCTACGAGGAAACTCAGACATTTCTACCAGACCTGCGCACGTCGGGGCTATCGCAAATAATTAATAAAATAATAAAAAAGGTGTTAGGGCCATCACATTTTAATATAACACCACTTATACTGCCCCTGGAAAAACGTCTTTCCAGCAATGCATTTCAGTTTAAAAGTCAAGCCGACTTTAAGAGGATCGGTGTAAGCTTGGTCTTTGTAAGCTGGCTTTCCCACGTGTTGCAGTGAATGAAGTCTACTTGCCGTATGCGAACGATGCTGATGCGAACGGGTCCCGATAATGCTACCGTGCTCTACTCTTAAAGGCGAAGCTTAAGCGTCCTCCAAGATTTTGATTCCAAATCAGCCAGTAGCTCTCCGCCGTAACAGGGCGGCCGCCCATATGAGCAGAGCTGGAGCCGAGTTGACCTATAACGGACGGCTAATGGACAATTTGGAATGGAAACAGCTTGGAATAGTCTTACGTTATACCGGCCCAATTGTCGCTGACAGTATAAGAATTAAAAGGCTATATGCAAGCTATCCAACGCGAACACAATTACGCCAGCCAATTAGCTTCGCTTACTTACCGGACGCCAAGCGTTTTAGCATCTTTAAAGCAAGTTTTTTTACCATACAGATCAGACTTTGTGACACTGGTTTCAGGATGAAACATGAACACCTAGGGCAAATTTTAAGGGTGATCCTGATAACACTTCGCAGCCACAGCTAACGTTTTAGCCTGAAGCAACTAGCTTTTTTATTTTGCAATTAGCCCAGCATTTGCATTAGCAGAGCAAAGTCGTTAAGCTGTGACCTGAATGAAACGGGCTTGGCTCTCTCCCTGAGATGACGGGCAGGTGCACTGCGTTCTTGTGGGTGGAGCTTGCTTGTAATTCTTAGGTTGTAGTCGACTATAGTGCTTCTGCGCACAAATCTCGTGCCAGCAGGGGAAGGAACTAAGCCGCCCCCCGTCTCAAGTGCGGAGCCGACTGGGCGGACCGCGAGGGAGTGACCACTTGGCTTTGTCTTTTGTGCAAGCCAACGCCCTACGGGCCTCTCCACGAGCGAACCACGCCTGCACGGAACGGCCGACGCAGACGGCGCGAACGTGCCACGTGCACTCATAGATTTGAATAAAAAGACATGGCTGAGAGAGAAAAAAAACGCTATATTTCATGGTATCCTATGGCGTTTTACATAATCTGGCAACTTGTCCCCAGAAAATCAGGAATCCCTTGTTCTGTTTCCGTGTCTTCGCGGGAACCGTAAAAGTATGAAGTTTAACGAACAATGACTTTGCTCTCGTAGACACATTTTCTTAAGGTGATTCGAAGCATCAGACAGATGCAGATTCCCCAATTTATCACGGTGTAATCCGTGGCATGGGGAAAACATACCTCGATAGCATCCGTCGTGAACGCCTCGTGACTTGAGCTAAATAAACAATTTCTCAGGCACGAAAAATTCATGAATTATTTTTTTTCACGAACGGTGAAAACGTTACCCGCGCATGTCTTCATATCTGACTGTGTGAGTGTCTTTCAGCGTCCAGGCGGTCTCTCTTTGACGATTAATTCTGTGTGCCTTGCCTAGTGCACACGAAAATATTTCCCCCTCTTTTTCGTATTTTTTTTTCAGCAACGTTTTTTTTTTTCAGCAGAAACAAGAAATTTATAACCAACCATTTGTCTTTCTATAACTTGTTCTCGCTGTTAGATTTGTTTCTTTATGTATGATACCGGGATCGACCCTGTTGGTATTCGATTACTTATGTTTAGATTCGTAGTACCCCTGTGTTACCATACGTCGCATGAACGATGTTGCAATGTATTTTTCATCTAAACCCCACCTGCTTGGTCAACTTGACCTCAGTGTTTTCTAAATATTTAAGTAAATGGCAAAGGGATTAAAAGTGATAAAGGGCATTTATTTTACCATTTATGCAGACGATGTGACTATATGGAACACTGAAGGAAGTATGGGACAGGCGGAAAGCAGACTTCAGGAGAGCGCTCATGAGGTAGAATCCATTTTAGAAGAGATGGGACTCAAATGCTCTGCTGGGAAGTCTGAACTCCTAGTACTCAGTAACGGGAAAAGGGGTAGAAAACCGAGGGGAATATGTTCCCGAGGAAGAACCCAGGTTAGTTACTAACCACGAAGGCAGGCAAAACTATTAAGCAAGTCGAACCCATTAGAGTCTTAGGGTTATTCCTGGAGGCAAACGAGGCAATGGGAAGAACAATACAACACATCAAAAGCAAGACTGAGGAGGTAATAAGACTGCTAAGGAGAATCACTAACAGACACAGAGGGTTGGGAGAGGAGAGCGCCATGAGACTGGTCCACGCTTTCGCCTTGTGTCACTTCTCATATGTAGCAGGGATGCTTAGATGGACACAGACAGAGCTATACAAGTTGAACAGATTAATTAAAGGGCTTGTCAAAACAACAGTGGTATTGCCGGTTAACACACCGGATGATAAATTAATGAAACTAGGGCTCCACAACACAATAGCCGAGATAATTGAAGCTCAGCAAATTGCCCACAGAGCGAGGCTTTCCGAAACAAGGTCAGGTAGAGCAATACTCGAAGAGGTAAGGTGGTACCCAAGCGAATCCAACAATTCGGAAGACACAGTATAACTAAAAGATAGCATAAGAGAGATAATCAAGACGACTCCTTTCCCCAGAAATGTGCACCCGGTGCACAAACTCGAAAGAAGAAAGGCAAGGGCCAAAGCTCTCCTGCAGGAGATAGAACAGGACAGAGAACATGCGGCTTTTGTAGATGCTGCATGGGTCAGAGGAAAGAAAGCCTTTACGGCAGTAGTAGTAGATGCAGATGGACTCACTCGGGATGCTATTACAATCATGACTAAAGAAGCGACCGTCGCAGAACAAGTAGCGATAGCATTGGTTTAAGGAATAATAAGGGGACGCGAATTTACAGTGACTCTAAGATGGCTATTAGACACTTAACCAAAGGCTTTGTAACCAAAAGGGCTGCCCAGCTGATCGGTCAGATGGACAGCCAAGGGATCGAAACCCGCTGGTTTCCTGCACACATAGGGTCTGTCGATCCATCTCGGAGAAAATTAAACGAAATGGCTAACGCAGCTCCACGTAGACTTACTATCCGTGCACTACGCGACCAGGACCACAATAATATGCATAAATAGAACAGGGACCGATTACTTACATATAATGAAGTCACGAAGCATTGCTACCTGAACAGAAGGGAATTCCCAGTGCCACACGCTATGCTCAACAGCTCTGAGATTGTTACAGACAAGAACTTATCCGAGTCCAAACTTTATTAGCAAGCTGTATCCAGAAAGAGAGGTACCAATCAATTGCGAGAAGTGTAATGGCATCATTATTCTGGATCATATGCTTTGGCAATGTCCTTTGGCATTCACAGACTGCGACAAGGTAAGAGACTGGTGGCGGCGAGTCCTTCACAGTGGAGTTCTTTTAGATCAAGTACAGGCCGTCCAGAAGGACCACGACACGGCGGTAAGGTTAAACCTTATTGTCCCGACGTGGGAGCCACCTGCGTCAACCCAAGGGTTGATCTTCAGGACGGCCTACCAATACCAATAAATCTAAGCATACCAATAAATCTAAAACATGCCGGAACGGAACAAGAGAATACCGACTATTTTCTTTTATAAGCCATCGAAAGTACGCTCGTCAGCAGAACTGGATACAACAAGACAAAGTTGAAATAAATGATACGGCACTCAAACATTCGGCTTATAGATGTTCGGGTAATCAGAAATGAGGAGAATAACAAAGGAGACGCGAGAACAATGACCTAATAGACACATGTGCAACGCTCACAGCAGCTGCGTCAAACGGATGCAGTAATACGACCGGATGTTTTGCAGCCGAACATTTAAAAAAAGTATTCGAAATGAATCCATTCAGTATTGGATAGTTCGATGTAACAAAAGAAAACGTCGCCGGATGGCCTCGTCTTTCTTGTTACTTCACGTAGCCTCTGGAGGGCAATAATGATTGACCGGAATGTGAAACCACTGCGAAAACGCGAAGTATCTTTCAGGAAAAACATACTTCAATCACGAGTTACATACAAGCATTCTAGGGATGATCTTTGGTAGTTGGCTCCTTGATATATGTCAAAATTTGCCTGACCAATAGGCCTAGTGTTTGCAGAGTTTTGGGTCAGTGTAAGTGCTTCGATTTGCGTCCCTGCAATAGAAAAAGCCGTGGGTGATAGGTAACGATTTCGATTTTGCAATCTCAGTGTGCGAAGTCTAAATTATCTGGGGGCAATGCGAGTTGTAATGAGATTCGCAGTCTTTCGGAAGTTACCCATGTTTGCTGTATGTCTCTTCTTGGGTCACCAGGTAGTCGATGGTCAAATGGGTGAAGCATCAGGATGCTGTTCTGGAAGAGCTATGAATTGGGATAGTAGGTGTTCGTCCCTGCTGCGTCCTAATGTACTTAGGGCAAGAAAAAAATGAATTCTGTTCTGGGGGAACCCGGTTCAAATTACCCATCCGACCAACTTCACTAACTGGGTACGTAATTTTGGGTATGTGGTCTTTTTCAATTAGTCCCTCTGACGTCAACTTGGGTCACTGGGTACGAGCCACTAGGTATTGTTGATCATCAATGACCCTCTTTCATGCGACTTGAGGCCACAGTTGCGCTGTGTATGTGCAACTCTTCTATGAACCAGGCTTTGACTCCAATTTGGGCAACAATGTATTGGTACTGGGCCTGCGCCGCTCTTCAGAGAGAGAGAGAGAGAAAGGATGCATAGAAAGACAGGGAAGTTAACCAGATGTAGTTCCGGTTGGCTACCCTGCACGGGGGGAATGGGTAGGGGATAAAAGAGAAAGAGAGTGGAAAGGGGACAAAGAGAGACGAGCACAAACAGCGTACACTATAGAGCGGTAGGGTGCGGCGTTCTTAAAGTCTATCGTGAAGGCCCGTAGACCGCAGGAACCCTAGTAACGCGAGTAAGGCCTTCAGCGCGGATGTTCTGTCGGAGCACTAACCCTAAAGCTTTTAGTTTCGTTACTGGACGATTGTCCAATTGGTCCAACACTCTGCGCAACAGCTTGTCTTTCCGTATTATAGCTCGGGCAGACACAGATAATGTGTGCGAGCGTCTCATCACTGTTGCACATGTCACACGTGGGGCTGTTGGCCATTACAATAAGGAAGGCATGTGAGTTTGTAAATGCAACGCCTAGCAACAGACGGTACAGCATAGTCTCTTCACGTCGTGGTAATCCAGGCGGTCGATGCATCCGTATATCCGGAGACAACGAACGCAAATGACAGATCGTGAAAGTGTTCGAGTCCCACAGGGACAAAGCACACTCACGGGACAGCAGTAGCGCCTGTTCGCGAAAGTGGAAGTGAAGACCAAGTTGGCATCAAAGATGCCAACATGGCTTCACTCGGTATGCGTCACTGGGTATCTGTATCCTTTCATAATAATCGTTATAGGAAATATATTACTCACAAGGACCTACGAAAAAAAAATTATGGAGTTTTACGTGCCAGAACCACGATCTTGCCACGATCTTGCCGATCTTACGTGCCGAACCACGATTATGAGGCACGCCGTAGTGGGGGACTGCGGAAATTTGGACCACCTGGGTTCTTTAACGTGCACCTAAATGCAAGTACACGAGTGTTTTCGCATTTCGCCCCCATCGAAATGCGGCCGCCGTGGCCGGGATTCGATCCCGCGACCTCGTGCTTAGCAGCCCAACACCATAGTCACTAAGCAACCACGGCGGGTAATGACCTACGAAGCATAGGATAGATTGCTAATAGCATTCAAGTCGACACTCATTTCTAAAGGATGGATGCAGAATGAAGCATTTCGGGATTACAATGACTGTTACCGGCGGACATCAAAACAATTGGGGGAGTGAGCACACGAGAGTTGCTGCTGTAAAAAGAAAGTATCTATTTGTAATACTACCAAAAAAACTATTTCATTTAATGATTTTTTTCCAGAACAAGACCTTTAAGCGATTGAGCACTTAATACACTCTTAATATACGCATAAAGCGCTTATGCGCCTGTTATATTGTTTCAAGAAACAAATCTTGCTGGTTAAAATACGATAAAAAAGTGTAGGCAGCTTGCACTAGTGGAGCAAGGCTGGAGTAAACAGCGGAGCTGGTGATCGACCAAGCTTCTTCCAGGTTTTACTAGGCTTGGCTAAGTTTTGCTAGGAAATGCTAAGTGCTGCTAGGCACGGTATTCCGAATCGGCTCACCGTCGACGCGCAGATTCTAGCTTGGCCGCGCGACGCGCTTCAAGATGAGCGGCTTCTTCTTCGGGTGTATGGATCTTCTTTGGTGGTCCCAAGTCAAGGCTACATGTACTCGCCACAGAGTCAACGAGAGTTCTGCCGCCGTCGCGGCGGCTCCGAGCTTTATCTCCCCGGTGATGTGACGGCCAAGCTGCGCCTCCACACTTGCCGGGGCGTGGCTGGTCGAAACTAAAATCCCTAGATTTCATGCTCTTTTTAAGTAGCGACATCTACCTCCGTACGGCCGCGATGTTCTTCCTAACCTCCTGAAGCGGCGTATCTGCGTAGATAGCATTCGACCGTCAACGGCCGCTACTGCGCCACACAAGTGAAATATACGCTTCCGGCATGGGGCCAGACTACCAAATACGAACCCAAAAGCGCTTAGTACTGCGCTGTTGAGGCCGAACGCGAAATGTGTCTTTACGGCGATGCCTGCCGCGTTGTATTGCGGTCGCGCAATACGACGCCTGTCGCGTTTCTAGCTGCGGTCGCGCCGACCCAAGGAGGTTTAAAAAAATATCGCAAGTGACTGCGGGGGAACAGCGTTAGGGAGAACATGGCGGCCGAAATGAGCGCCGACCAATGAGATTCGTCGGCGGTGCTTCAAAGCTTGTCGCTACTTAAAGAAAGCAAAAAAATATCTAGGGACTTTTGTCGAAACCTGCCGAGCCGCCGCCAGAGGCGCCGGCTGCAGTCACGGACTAGGGAGCCTACAAACAGCGCTTGCATGTAGGCTCCCTATCACGGACACCGCGCGCGTTCGGCGCGAACGCGGGGAAACGCGGACGGCGTCGGCAGAAGCTCTGCGCGTTGCCTCGTGGTGCTGCCACAATTTCTTTCTCTCTATCTCTATCTCTCCCTCTCCCTCGCTCTGATTTTCTCTTTCTCTCTCCCGAGCATAGCGCGCGCGCCTCGCGCATGCTCTGCTTCCCTCTCCTTAACGTCCGATGTCAAGGCAACATGTGCATGGCACGGAGAGGAGGCGAAGCACACGCCGCTCCGCGAGGTGGTTGCTAGGCAACGTGCGGTGACGTCATCGCCAGGCGCAGTTTTTTCTTCGCACTACGCGCCCTAACCACAAGCTTAAACAGCTCCGCTGTTCCTACATCGAAATGGGTCCCTGTTTAGCACTCAGATACAGTCGCATATATCTGTTTTTCGCGGCACATTCACGACTAGTATGGTTAAGTGACACGGTGGCTTGCGGCTTTCTAAACAGTGCAGGTGGACAACCGTTCCGCTGCGCTCTGATATCGCGTTAGGGAGTATCGTATTCGTCGGACGCAATTTTTCTGAAAATCAACATTTACTTCGCTTTTAATGCGGTACCATTCTTAGTGTACTTCTCACACTTTTGAACAATCATCTAAGTTTTTTTTTTCAATCTGTCTAACCGTTTTTTTTAGAATGACAGAAAGCTGAGCCAGTTGGTAATGGTCTGCGTGAGAGATAACTGTTGAAGCAATTGATCTTTTCTTTATTTGAGGTAATCGAAGACTGACTCCCGGACGCACTTCGACTATTATTGATATGCCAAGCCTCGACCATTAGACGCGTATCTTCGTTCCTATGCCTGTACAATATCGCGTGTTCATCTAACTCTGGTGTGCAGTTACAATCTTGGCAGTCTTGGCAATGTAAAGAAAGGTTCATGAGTATGTTCCATTGGGTGTGCACATACCCAGTGTGCTAGTGGGTGTGCAACAAGCGAGGGAACAATTCTCAGCGTTCTCAGGCCCCGGAACCGCCACGTTTCTTGTCTCGGAGGGCACGCGCAGTCTTCTAGGGAGTGCCACCAGATATCGCCGCATGCCCATAAAGAAGCGCGAGAGATTAGCCCGGTTGCCGCGTCACGCGTTTCTCAGCGTTCGCGCACAGTGGCGCGCCATGCATTTCGGAGGCCACGCTCAAGAGTCGTGGCGGCTCCACTAGATTACGCCACGTGTTCTTAGGGAAGCACGAAAGAGAAGTCCCGCTGCAGTACATGCCTCATACATCACACTTTTCGATGGGGGCAATAGATTGTGTCGCTCTATTGGTTCAATGCTGAATGCAATGCCGTCACCAGTTATCGTGAGATGGGTTCTGGCGATTTTTCTTTCACTGTGCGCGGACGGCTATCTGCACGACGTGGCCGATCCCAGCGACAATTTAATCAAAAGTGGTTACTTCGTGGCCCGATGTAGTTACCAGGTAACCATACCTGTCTTTGCAAGAGTTTTGATTAAATTGATGAGCTCACCATACCTGTCTTTGCAAGAGTACGCGGGCCAATCGTCGAGGCAATTCAAAGCCACAGCAGCCACACGCAGCTAACCATTAGGTGTGCCCAGCACTATGCCATCAGCTCTTCCGGGCAGCTGTCACGTGGATTTAGCCATCATCCTCCCATTGGTTCTGCCCAATTTGTTTTAAAGCGATGGGCCTTTTTTTAGAACTTCCCCCGCTTGGCGGTTCAATCCAACGCAAACACCACACTTTCACAAAAAATATAGATTTTTTTTTTCTACATGGAGGCTCACTCACCTTCAATACGCTCCACCGCACGCACTGCAGACAATAAAGCCGTGTGCTTACGTAGACGAACTCCTGAGTGTGGCTAGGTTTGCTCTACTTCTATCGCCGCAAAACGATTGAAAGGAGTTATAAACGTTTAACTATAAAAACAACGAAACACACTTGTTTATCGTAAATCCATATGGGCCGCCCGCATCGACCCCTATGTTTATTACCCTGGAAGCGGATGTAACAATTTGCAGCGCGACAGACGTTGCCTGACCGAGCCTTAGCATTGGAGCCCTGGTTACATTACAGCCCTGTCAATTGTGAACGGATGTCCTGCATACAGCGTGGATTCTTTGACATGGCATTCTATGACATATCATTTTATAATTGGCTTTTTTTTTCAGTGTTCTCAGCCGGAAACGCCGTTCGACGGCAACATACGGTTGTTAAAAAGACAATACAGTGTAGCAATCGCTTTTAACAGCGTACATAGATTGCCACTTAATATTACACAAGTCCTTTCTTATCACTTTATATTAGTCTTTTTTACGTAGAGGTTTATTCATACAAAGGTCCTAATTGTAGACAAGCGTTTTTATATTCGTTTGTTAAAACTAATGAAAACTGCCTGATAGCAGGTGCGTGGAATGTCCGCGGGGTTTAGCAAATCACCGTTGTTGGGTGGCCGCTGCCGCATCAAAATGACCGATATGCCCCCATAACCCCAATATTCCCATACAGTGCTGCCAACCTCCCACGTCAGCTTGATCCTAACTCGGTTAAACAAGCTTTCTAGATTTCCCTAGATTTTCGTAAAATATGGTTGTCCAGTTTATCAATATGGTTTGTGCACCTATAATGTTTTTGTTATCAAGTAGTCTGCAAATTCATAGCTTAAAATTACTTCTAAGCTGATTTTAAAGTGTGTAAGTAATGCAGAAGCTACACCAAAGCTGAAACGACGTCGCAGTGCCAAGTTGGTATGATAACAAGACAGCATCCTGCTTGAAGCTCCCCCCCCCCTTCCTATGTTCACAGCAGAAGGCGTGAACACGCCTATACATTGCTATAGATGCAAAACAAGTGTGGTTTGGGCAACAGGAAATCAAAGATCATAACGCGACTCTACTCGAATTGTACAGATAAGGGTCGGTGGAGTAACCCACGCAAAATGTAGCAGTGCCATAACATTGGTCCACTGCACGACACTAATATAAAATGCGTGCCATATTTTTTTTTTCTCCATGCCGAAACTCGCCCAAACACGTGACCACTGGGAACCTACAATTGGACTGTCTCCAACGTCGCCCTGCCTATCAACGGTTCGGAATAAATTTGCCTGTATAATGGTATGCGCAGAGCCACGGCAACCTACTCGTGCTCCATTGGATATGTGCCTCTGGGAACGTGCCACCATAGGTACGTCATCATGTCACTGGATATGTGCCATCCACGTCATACAGTCGTCGTTAATCCGTCGTCACCATAACCGCTCATCTTGATCACATGGCCGTGATGCCAGTCTCGGCATTATACCATCTAGCCGTTACATTGAAATCATTCCTTCATCATCAGTCTATCATAATCGTGCTGTCGTCATTCACTCGCGATTGTGACGACACTGTCACGATATCGTAGTCATACAGTCATCGCCATGCACTCATCGTGTTGGAATCTGTGCCAATATGTCACCATTTTATTATAAAATCAGTGTTATTTTGAGATATCCGTGAGCCGACTTTAATTTGCAGGTTTTATGTAGGAATCGTAGTTGGACATACACATTCTGGAGGATCGGACAAGAACGGGTGTTCACCCAGCGGCACATACTTAGATGCTACATCAACGACTGACAAAAAACATCGCATGTAATGTCCACCCCTTGAAGCCTTTGAGATAGTTATTCATAAAAATAAGTAGTAAAGTATTTGTAAGAATCTGGGGAAATTTAAATCGTCATTCCATTAACAGATCGGTGTGCTTTACAGATGCCCGTGTGCCTACGTTATATGATCAGGTGTTTTGTAGCGCTTAGTATATTGAATAATACAATTGTTACCTGTATACTTGGTCGCATGCAAGGGTTGAATAAGTAATTTGGCTGGTAGCTTCGTATAACCTTTGTATGTAGATTCACAACTACACCAGCCGAGTTAGTGACCGCCCCAATAGGACCGAGCAGCCATGCAGCCAAGTGCACGCGAAAGCCGGTAAAGCCCACAGGGAAAGCTTAGCTTTAAAACCCTTCGCATAACAAAAAAAAACAAGAAAAAACACTAGGCTACCATAAAATTTGACTTAGGTGTCTCTTAGTGGCACTGGCACTTCGGCGTTGGTGTTCTGTGCATTGGTGCGCGGTAATCAGTGATCTCTAATTAATTCTAATAATTCCAGACACTTCAGTAATTCAACTTGTAACTATACTTATGCTCTCATATCCTATCTATAATGAAACCCATGAACTTTGTACTCTACTATTTGTTTATAGTTATTTCTGAATTTCGTCCCCCGTCGTCTCAGGAGGAGAACCAGAAGTGCTGCGCAAGAAACACGAGTGTCACTCGATGCTCGTACCACTAATGAAAGAGTCATTGTAGCGTATACGCAGCAGACCAGCTTACTATCGAGTAACACAAGCCGGATCTTTAGGCATATGAAATGCTTGTCTTTAATCATGCATGTTA
Organism: Dermacentor silvarum; assembly: GCF_013339745.2. Classification (NCBI taxonomy): domain Eukaryota; kingdom Metazoa; phylum Arthropoda; class Arachnida; order Ixodida; family Ixodidae; genus Dermacentor; species Dermacentor silvarum. Next base: position 47,978,359 of record NC_051158.1, on the reverse strand, counting down.
TCATGCTCGTACGACATCGCGTGCGACATGGCGTCGCCGGCAGCGTGACCGCCGCTGATAGCTCGCTGGCTCTTCCTGATTTGCCTCGAAGCTGTACCTGACAGGGCTTTGATAGCTGAGCGGCACATGTGCGATGTTTGGCGCTTATTATGTTGTCAAAAAGCAATGCCGTCCATTTGACGTGTCGTAAGAGCGAGCGGTCACACAAACATTGTGATCTAACAAAATGGCATTTCAGTTCAGTGCGATATTGTACAGTACATTTCGGCCTCGTCCATAAAACACATGCGCTCAGGAAGCACCTGCAGCTTGTGGCAATCATGTGATTGGTGTCGTGAGGCGCGCGTGAAATGGAGCGTGATAAAATTTCTCTTAATGTCACTAGTATGTCGTCAGTATGACGTGACTTAATGTCACGTCATACTGACGTTGAAAAAAATCTAAATCTAGCAAATGTGCCAGTTAAGAAGATAGATAGATAGATAGATAGATAGATAGATAGATAGATAGATAGATAGATAGATAGATAGATAGATAGATAGATAGATAGATAGATAGATAGATAGATAGATAGATAGATAGATAGATAGATAGATAGATAGATAGATAGATAGATAGATAGATAGAAACTTTATTGCTGAAAAAGGAACCAGGCTTTGGGGAGTACATGGTCGGAGTGCTCTAGTCCAGGGCCCCGCTGGCTTTAGCCACCTGCCGGACTTGATCCAGGAGAGCCAGCGGCTCCTCCAGGTCCGAACTGGACAGTTGTGCCTCCCACTGCTCTGGGTTTAGGATTTTCTGCATGCTTAACTATGTGTTAAGTGTATGTGACTTTTGTGTGCAGCCCCATGATACGTGATGTAAAGTGGCAGTACCCTCCCACCACGGGAATTTAACCTTAGGGTTAATGTTGGGCAATGCTGTGGCAATGTAGGGCAATGTTGGAATTGAAATCACGCGAAGCTTGATTAAGCGAGCTAGGAGATGTAACGAGTGACACGAGCAGAGCCTTCCCGCCTGCAGCTGTTATCAAGGTTTCCAGGACGAACATGATGTGTAATGCTTGCCGAGGGAAAGGAAATTTGATAAGATCACTGACAAGTATGACACATGCCTAAATATTGCTACGTGCACTGGCTGCGGCAATAGCGGGCGATGTGTTTAGCTCGGCTGTAGCGGAAACGAATAGGCTTGTCATCGGCTGTTCTCCATTCCGACGTGTTTCTCGATCGATGAAGGGCGTACGGTCCGCGACGAGGCCTGTCCGCGCAGACTTGGGCGGCGTCTGGAGTGTTTATGGCGCAGAAAGTAGAGAAGAGGCCAAGGTTCGCAAATTCCTGGCGAACAACGGCCTGGATCAACGAGACAGCCGGCGTGGAGGTCTCTGATAACGTAGGCTGATAACGAGCACCATATGCGGCCTCGAGTTCTCGGCGGACGATGCGCGTCACGTCGTCTGATGTGGATGGTTGACAAGGAGTTGCCTCGCCGGACGACGTTGCAGCGGTATTCGGTAGACGCTCGAACTGCGGCCAGATGCGCCGACATTTCGCTTGCTCGAGACGATGGCACTATTTGATGACACTGTCAACGGTGGTCACGTTGGTGAAGACGAGCAGATTGGACGCGTCGTCTGCGATATCTTTCAGAATCTGGGCCATCTTGTCAGCCTCGGACATCTGGTCAATTTGTAGACCCAAGGCCAGCACGCCCTGTGTGTGCGACAAGTACGGTTCAGTGGACGTCTGGGTACGTACCGCCAGTTGTTTCTTGGCGGCATGCTGTCGACCAAATGGGTTGCCGAAAAGGTCACAGAGCTATTGCTTGAACCTGCCCCAGCTGGTGAGATCATCCTCATGGGTCCGAAACCAGATGCGAGGGGTTCCGCCGAGGTAAACTATGACGTTGGCCAGCATTATTGTTGGATCCCAGCCATTCTGTTTGCTGACACGCTCGTACATACTGAGCCACACATCCACGTCAACGCTGTTTGTCCCGGAAGAGGTCATGGGATGGCGGGGCTGTGAGAGGGCGATAAACTGGGTAGTGGTCGCAGGTGAACCTGGCGGCGACGTGTAACCACCTGGCGGCATGGTGGTAGTTTCGAGATAGCGTCCGCTTCGAAGCTCCATCGTCAGAAGACATACCCAGCACTTCCACCAAATAAATATTACGTGGAAGCGCAGTAAGGAAACTATTAAGAAGGTGTATATTCAAGGGTAGCAAGTAAGGCCAACATGGAAGCCAGCGGACATCAAACAAGGCACGTCGTCGTCCTGAGATCAGCCAGAGGCAGCCTATGGATACGTCCCACTACGTCGAAGTGTCAACATCATCATCTTCGAAAAGCACGTAGCAATATATTTAAGTCTTCTATACCCCATGTTGTGGTTCTTGTTGTCTCAAAACATGGCTCAAAAAGTGGACCCAACAAAATACCACAAGGGATGAAGACAAACATTCAAAACGAAGCATTAGGCAACTAAATGCTAACACAAACTTTGAGAGGGCCTATACCTAATCTTAGGGAAAAAACTGTCAGCCTTTTGATTGGGCTGGAGATGGAAGACCAGGGAAGCTGTACTATGGTGGGAATTATGTATTTCCAATTAGGACTATTTATATGTGATGGTGTAATTGGTTATTTGAACTAATAAAGAATGAGAAATATATAAGATCCGGTGGTTCTCATTTATTTAGTGTCTACAGGGATCATGGCCTTATGGTCCCTACGGCACACCGCCATAGGGTGTACCGAAAAGGTTGGCACGTTCTTCATAAACACGTCACCAAGGCCGCGCTCGTTCGGTGCGCACGCGGGCAGAACGCCGCCGCCGTCGACAACAGTTCTGCGCGTTGCGAAGCATCACTTGCGATAGAAAATTAGTAGCGAGCTATACGGAGTAAGGATAGTCGTTTTATCGGCTGTATAATCTTGGACACATTTGCATACTAACTGAATTAGCAAGGATGGTGTCAGCGCGCACACGCAAACATGAATAGATCACGCTCGATGACCGCACACACCCGCTGTCAAAACGTGGCGTGAGCAAGCGCGCCAGCAGCAGCGAGCGAAGGTTAATGCGGTCTGTCGCTTCAACGGAAACTTAGCGGCGAAAGCACAGCGCATACAAAGCTAGGAGCCGTGTTGCAAATCACTTTCAAGATGCGGTGCCCGCGAACGCGCGTCGCCGCGCAAAGTACAAGTACGCAGTTAATTACTCGCGGAATCAAAACCCGCACTCCCTCCCTCCAGCGCTGCCTTCTCGCTTTCCTCCTTTCGCGTGGGTGATTGAGTGGCCAGTTCCCCTTGCGCCCGGTGGCAAGATACGCATTTGGTGCCGCAGTTAAACGTCGCCTCCCCTGCCTCCCCCCCCCACGGCCTTTCGCGCGACGGAAGAAGTCGCGTTTGAACTCCGCCATGCGTTCGCTCCCGTGAAAGCGTGCGTCCCTCGCGCTTTCACTCGCACATACGGCATACGGCTAATTAGAGTTTTTTTTTACACGCAGCCTCGACCATCGAAGACTGAGCCCTTAACAGCTGCACTGTAAAAATAAATAAAATAAAGTTTCCGACGGTCGGTACCCAAGCAGCGTACTCTTCCGGACGCTTCAAAAAACTTGTGTAAAGCAGCTATCATCGAACCATGGCATGTGCCTAATTGACAGGCACCAAAGCAATTATGTTTTCTGTTGTGAGCGCTAAACTTAGATTAACAGTTGTATATATGACGAACACTTAGCTGAGGGTGGAGAAGCAGCAGCAAGGAAGAAATAAATGTTCCGAGGAGAGAAGGGGATGCTCCCACCCCCCTCCCCCATCTCTGCATGCGCGAGAGGCAACGAAGAAGCACCGGCCTTTGCTGGCTTAGGTGGCTTCTCTGAAGCGAGTTTTGCTCACCAAGCTCTTCATCAGTCCTCTTTAACTTCTGATTCGCCGGCGCAGACTGGGACGGACCAAGACAATATATATGGCAGTTCCAGAATACCGACGAAGGAGAAGCTGAATATGCTGCAGAGAGATTGCGTAAGACGCTCCCACCGGTGAAACTGAAACAAACCCTAAGAAGGGGCTTTGCAAATTCCTGGCACATTTCAACGACGGCCAAGGAATGTAAAACGTAAACAAGCCCGTCGGTATCTCTTTGCACAAAAGGACGAGTGCCCTCTCAACCGTGCTCTGCGCCGCCGCGCGTTCTAGGATAGCGAGCCGTGTGCAGGATAGGGACGTCAGGACAGCATTTTCCTCATTGAAATCCTCATGGTATTGCACTGTTTTTCCGATTGTTGGCTGAAAATACCTGATCAAATTATTTTTCACGGACCCCTTTTTCTAAGAAAGGCGAATATTCTTAGCAGCGAAACAAATACGACACATATTTCGTCCTCGGACAAATCTTTTATTCATAGTATTCATTCTAAGAACATAGGATACAATGAAACGATGTTTTAAAAAATCACCGCATATCCACGATGTGAATGATGATGAGTGGTTGAAGCACTGGGGGATCATTCGGGTAAACCAGAGCTACGGACGAGATAGAAAGAGAGCGTGCGTCGGGAACGAACGCTCTTGTGCACCGCAGCGTCCCTAGCCACGGACTAGAGAGGGGGTGGGGGGGGGGGGGGAGAGAACTCGCGTCGGAAACGAGAGAGAAAGAGAGCGCGCGTCGGGAATTAACGCCCTTGTGCACCACAGCGCACCTAGCTACGGATGAGAGAGAGAGAGAGAGAGCGTCGGGAACACGGTGGTCAGGAACGAACGCCCTTGTAGGGTGCCTAAAGCCCCTTGATGTTAGAAAGTAGCGACACGCTTTGATCTACGCCGCAACACCCTCGCTGGCGCGGTCAACCTCCTCTTTTTCTCCCCCTCTTTCGCGGAGGCAACGCATCCGCCACGCTGAATGGCTGCGGCGTTCGAGACTACCCCGTCAGGTGACCCTGACGTCACGAAAACGGCGCGAAACTTGCTTTCGCGCGCCTTTGGTTTTTCCCGCTCGCCATGAGCAGTCCAAGTGGTGGTCGCCCTGCCGCTCCGAACGTGTGTTTCCCAAGTTTTTCCATCCTTTCGTAGGAATCTGAGATTCGTTCTCCGTGAAAATGCCTTGCTGCTGCGCGTTTCAATGCAGCAGCAGGCCAGAGAAAGGGCAAGCATTATTTTATATCCTCCGAGGTGAACGGAATGTCGTGCGTCAGAAGCAGTGGCTCCATAACATCGGGAGAAGGGATTTCGCCCCTTCTAAGCACGCCGTTCTTTGCGAGGTGAATGTTGCAGCTTTCCTCATATTTGTGGATGAAGTTGCATGGAGATTTTAATGCTCTTCGCATAGCCGGACTCTTCGTTCAGTTTAATACAGAGCACCGATAACTGTGCATGTAGTTTTTATTTAAGTGAGTCGGCTGAAAATTTCGTTGACTCTTCGAGCCGTGACAAAGCTTTTGTGTTTTCGCGCGTGCGTTAGTTTTCAAATGTATGTAATTTGTGAGTTAATGCCTGTAACTCATATTTTGTAGTTGTGTGCGTGTGTGTGTGCGTGTTTGTGTATGTGCGTGCTTGTGTGCGTGTATGTGTGTGCATGTATGTGTGTGCGTGTGATCCTTGCGCCTGATACTTGTGAAGCCAAGTAACTATTTTACTCTTATTGCGTGCTTATTGTATCTTTGCAAACTTTCAATACTGCAATCATTTTTTTCTTTATGTACTTTATGTTGCGAAGGCATGAACCGCAATATATAGGTAGATAAGTGGTATTATGTATTATTCGCTCATGCTCATTAAGTACGAGCACGCGCTTCTGATAATCTCCCTCAATTCTGATAAACTTGACATCTTGAAGTCTGTAAGTTAATTATCAAGTGCCAGTCTTAGCAGTTTCCGTGTAAGCAATCAACCTTTTTTTTTGAGAGAGAAAGAGAGACTTAGGTTACTCCCAGAGGTGATGGAATGTAATTTCTCGTCGTTTCATAGTGACAGAATACAGGAGCGTGTGTAAAGTTCTATGTTGGCTGTTTCGCAAACACAGCATGTATTTCGCACAGTGGCATTGGTACAAAGGCTTTTGGCCCACTCATTTTGGCGAATTCACTTTAAGTAAACTATCACATTTCTTCTTGGTTACCTTCTCTGAGCCTTTTAAGAGCGAAGATAGTGAACCAGATTCTCGTTTATACTCTACTCTGCTTATATTGTATGCACCCAATACACCTCCGCGTTACGGGCAACCCAAGTGCCGACGTAGAGGTAAACAGCTCAGCCACTGCTTGGTACTCATTTTTTCGGAGCGCTTCCGCTTGTATTTATCGAAGCGTCCTAAAAAAAATGGCACGACGTTCTATCGGAAACGTACTTTCGTCATGACAGTTTCACAAGGGATAAATTCCCACACAATGTTTCAAAGGGCCGAATAAACAAGCGCGCGCATTGATTCTAATGCGGCTGCAGCGAGCCACTGGAGGGTTCAGCGCCGCGCCGGCCCGATGAGGGGGAGAAATCCGAGGAGAATTGAGGAGGAAAGTGCGCGCGTGGGGGAGAGTGTCGCTACTTTCTAACATCAAGGGGCTTTAAGGGTGCCTCGATGCCAGCGCCGCCGTTCAGGGTGGTGCCATTCTTTGACCGCGCCGCCTCTTTCTCGCTCCGACGCCATCTTGAATCACAGCGAGCGGTTGCGATTGCTTGGTGCCGGTGCTTAGTTCGAGACACAGTGCGCGCGGATGCTTCGCTGGCGCTTCTACTTGCTGGAAAGTGTTCAGCCGCATGAATGACAAGCTTGTCAAGTGCATCGAGTCGTCATGACGGGCTGTTGTGTTCCCAAGTGCACCGGATCGACGCCTAAAGGGCTTCGTTGTTTACGCTTCCCCCGGGACCCAGAGCGAAGGAAGAGATGGGAAGCCCAAGTAAAGCGGTAACACTGGAAGGCAACGGATAGCTCCTACATTTGCGAAGTAAGCGTCAAGAAAGTTTAGACTATCGCACCGTGTTTTTTCATTCAAATAAGAAAGTATTCTCTGATCCTCGCTCACGTACCTACGTTCGCTCACGAACTAAGCACTGCACCGATGCTGTCTGAGTAGCCTATGGTTTGCGAGCGCGCGTCGCATAGGCTTTTGCCGTTCTGATCTGCGCAGTCTATGCGAGTAGTACCCTTATTTTTAAGGACTGACGAAAATGCTTCGCCGCGAAATAGTCTTACATTAGCGACAAATCGTCATGTAAACCACCTATTTTACTTTTTCACGGGAAGCACACATCGTGTGTCTCTTGTTTCTTTTTTTTTTTCTCCTCAACTTTTTTTTTTTTTGAGGAATTGGTTATTTGGGACTAAAGAACGCAGTAGTTCTTCTGGGGAGAGCGGCTGTTGTGTACGTGGCAAGCGAAGCATTGTGATTTTCTCTGATTTCTCAGCAGATATCTTGCGGATCTCAGGTCGTTACGTTATTTAGCTGATTTTTTAGACGAATATATTTGTAGCGTGGTGCTCGTAAGCCGATGGTCATTCGTGCTCATTCCCGATCGTAGTGGGTACTGTGACGGTCTTTAAATGCCTGTGCACGGTATGCCCAGGTGTAGTAGAGTTAAGGGGCATCATGGGACCAAAATGTTTCGCCGCTTTCTGGCATGGTGTCTGTTGTAGCCTGTGCATTTCTTCGAAACGTGTGAAGCGAGGTAAGACAGCATTACTTCTGCGAAAATTTATTTTTAAGCACTGTAATGGGTTCTCTGTATTTACAAGGCAACTTTTCATATCAATAATCACTTTTGTTGTTTTACTTGTACTTAGAAACACATTGAAGAGGACCAGTACGAGGGAAATTGACAGGATGGGCGCCGTCTGTTAAAGTCAACAGCCTTACATCATCATGGACTATATTTTCGAAGTGAAAAACATTGCTAATCTGTATTTGACTGTCTTAGTTTCATTTACGGTTTTTGTACGCGATATGTATGCAGTGTTTATTTTTTCAATGTAGTTATCAGTGTTCTAATGGTTATTTATAAAATGTTCTGTATTCGCCATCGATGTGCTTGGCTGATGCGACGTATTCGATGGTAGCTGATGTATTCTGGCTGGATATCTTGATTAATATTACCCGCGGTTGCGTTTTATTGTTTGTGTTCTTGTTTTCGATTTATATTGTGTGTAATAAGGTTGATGTACTCACTTGAACCCCCCCCCCATGTAATGAATAAATTTTAAAAAAACTCCCCCTATCCCGAATTGTGTGTGTCGAGCCTACCTTGCGATTTTTTTTTTATCTCGTCTTTCAACATAACCTTCAGGCGCCACACAGTACATATAATTTTTCATGTACATATCTCTTTCATGATTGACTGTACTAGACATTACTAAGTAAATGTATTTTGTGCATCGTTTGGTTTCTTGTGTCTACCACGCAAAATTGACACAGACAAGTTACGTTACATTTTTCTCTACAGCACTAACTAAACCTTATTTTCACATCGCAGTTATTTTTACACCAGCTTAATCCTGTCAGCACACAGTTTTGTGGGCAAAAAAAGCAAAATTGCGCGTATATATCGTCAAATAATTGCAACGAACGCGAAGAGCACGCGCAACGCAAGGGAAGCTAACCGCCGTGACGTGTAAACCAAAATACAACAGCGAAAAAGAAAAACTGCCACACACAGGGGGTCGCAAACATTATATACCAAGCATCGAAGCGCAAAAAATGAAAAAAATAGTGCGTATTTCAAACATACACACGCCATATTAAATGTGATTGAATTAGGCAACTTGGGGCATGTTCCCGGCGCCATACATTTACGTCTTCGACCTTCGTCGAGTTAACGGCTATTGGTTATAAAGATGTGCAGATGCGATAGCGATAAAAAAAAGTTGCAGTGGCTTAGCTCGGCTATGCCAGGATATACGTAGCGTTAGCAAAGGTTCAGCTGATTATTCTTAGCTTTCCTGGTTGTCTAGATTGTCAAGGATTAGCTTGATTGTCATGCTTACTGCTGCTCTAATGACACACGCGCGGTATACGTATTATGTGGCAAATGTATTCATTACTCCTACGCTCAACCGCTAATTGCCAGGCAACTACTTCGGGATCCGATGAGTCAAGCTTCTCCGTTCTTCTGCGCTGTTGAGCAGCATTTGCGCTGTCCTTCTCCATGGCTATACCACACTGGCAAACGCCAGTCAGAAGCGCAGCGGCTCCAGCGCAGTGTCAGACGGCGACTGCACAGCGAGCGCGCGCCGGCGCCAGTGCGTCTACCACGGCTACGACGTCACTCCTCTGGAATGCGCAGACCAGCGGCGGTGAGTCGCGCGCGGCAGCGGCGGAGTGCGCGAGAGGTGCCGGCTCCGGTGGCTCCGGTGCGCAAGCCGTGTGACATCACTGATCCTTGCGCATGCGCAGCATGGCTCTTGATGTGCCGCGCGAAACGGGCTTGGCTAGGCCAGTGTAGCTAACGCTAGAAAAATCCTCATCAAGGCAAAGCACTTGGAAGTGCGCCGCGAGTAACACTATTTATGAACGCAAGCGTAGCCGAGTCTGAGCTCGTGTGATTCAATACGGCGGCGCCAGCGGGGTTGTCTCCACCCTGAACGGCGGCGCTGGCATCGAGGAACCCTAACGCCCTTGTGCACCGCAGCGCCCCTAGCTACGGATGAGAGAGAGAGCGCGTCGGGAACGAGCGCCTTTGTACACGGCAGCGCCCCTAGCTACGGACGAGAAAGAGAGCGCGCGTCGGGAACGATAGAGAAAGAGAGCACAGTTGCGCCTCTAGCGCGAGCGGCGAGTACTAGCGTGGCTACAACGGCGCGACGGCGGACAAGGCTTGACCCTAAGGAGCTTCGCCGCTAAAACAAAGATTAGAGTTAAAACATCTTCAGATCGTTGAGAAAGCGTACGTCACTATATGAGCTTGATTTAAATGCGCAACGCACTGAACAAATTCTTTGATCTTGTTTGCGCCGATTATAATTATTTGCTTGGTCCTGACTTTATAATTGATACCACAAAGAATGGAGCATATGCTGCCGAATGTGTTACATATTGAATATAATAAAGGCATAGGTACATCACTAGTACATTATTTAGGGATATGTAATCGCTGATCCCAATGCTTTACTGCTCAGAGTCGCAGATGAGAAGCCTTGTTCCGCCCAGACAATGCAAGGTCCCTTAACGGTATTTGTAAAAAGAAAAAAAATGAAAAGTCTTATTCACCAGAGTACGATGCTCTTAAGGTGAAAACACCCTTCTGTTACAGTAAAAGCGGTAACTAATGACCGCTTGCTTTTTTAAAACACTGCTTTAACATTGATTGCATTTCTTCTCACATTTCTGCTATGGATCGCCCTTAAAATGCTGCAGTTTTAAAGTTTTTAGATGTAGGCGATATGGGAAGAGGGTCAAGTCACCGGAAAATTGAGAGCATGCTTTGCACACCTGGGTCCCAAGCACGCTTCTAAAGCGGTATATGGCAGCTCAGAAAAATTTCCGTATTTTTGACACCGCTAGAAATAACTTTTTCAATTTTTGTTCAGTTTCATCAATCCTACTTCCACGCGATAGTTCGCTTTCAAATGCGACCTGAAAAGCAAAGGAACACTAGTGCAAAACGTATATCGGTCAGAGACATAGTTGCAACTGATTTTAGTGCATCTTGCTCTCCTTAAAAATAAAGTTTTAAAATTCTAACACAACTGGCATCGCGTTCGCAAAAACCTTTTAACAACTAAGCAAAAATGAGCTAGTAAAACGCAGCTAATATGCTTCATTTCCAACACAGTGGATATGAAAAATTTTGACAGGAATGACATTCCACGTGAACTCTCACTGCGGGCATAGATGGGTTTGCAGCTGGAAATCAAGAGCTGCTTAAGTATATTTGAAAACAGGCAGAGTATATTCACGTTCACCGGACACAGTCACACTTCCTCTCTATAAAGCCCGAAACGTAAAATATGCGGAGCTATACATAAATAGTTATCGTAATTCAAAGTGCAATTCAGGTTGCGGGTAGCAAGTGTGCTTGCAACCTCGCATGCAGCGCGTCTGAGATGCAGGTTACAGTCAGTCGACAAATAGCTGAAAAAAATTATGAATTTTCGATTTATCGGAAGCGGCATACTATGAGTGGCATACGCGACTGCTAGACCGATCAGCGGAATCGCCGGCAGCGGAGAAACATCAGCGACGGGCAGCGGAGAATCACCTCGCTTGTGAAATTTACAGAAAATCCGCCGCCGACCTGTGTGCTGCTCACCGGGAAGCTTGCAGTGGGCTTGTACCTTCAATTCCGTTAACGCGTTATCATGCCGCCATTGGTAAACTACTGAAAATTACTCTCAGATATTTATGTTCACTCTTTGTAATGTTTAATAACAGTCATTTCATTACCTGTTGACCCTTCGTGGTGAACAACACATGAGATTCAGACGTCGGTTCTCGTAGTGACCTCACCCTAAAGCCAGGTTAACCAGAGCAAACGCCAGACAGGATAGGCTGGTAGTGAGAATTTTTTCTACTTCGTAGATAACTTTCCTAACCAGCGATATGTCTGCCGAGTATATACGTACACAATACGGAGCACACACAACGCGGAACATCTACATTAGGCGCTAAATGCTACCGCAGTCACAGCGGTACAATATATATACGAGTGCGCGCGATACAATTGAACACAGCGAAGCCTTTCACGGATTGCGTTGTGGTGCACCGGGCGACGCCGAAGACCGCTCGCTTGACGCACGTGCACAACAGCGCCTATCATCTTGCTCAAGGCTGCAATTAATACGCCATAACGACATTGATGCGCCCCTAACAGCGTTCTAAATCATGAGAAGAAACACGGTGCAAAATGCAGGGTGGTAACGCCCAGCCTGCCATACCCTTGCCCGAGACGAAGTGGCAGCGGGAACGAAGAGAATGGTGAAATGAATGCAAAATAAAATTTAAAAACCCGTTATATACGCGTCAAGAACCAGAATATAACGCGAGGTGCGTGCTGAATTTCTAGAACGACCTCGTCTAATAATCGCGGGAATTTTGCACTTGGGCGCAATAAACAGAACAATTAAGAATCATTCTACAGTCCGGCATTAAAACTTGTTAAAAAGGCACGAGGCTGACTGCACTCTTTATTTCGATCAAAGCTACTGCTCACGTAGAATGTTCTCGCTTTCCTGTAAAACGCACCAATCAGGCAATTTTGCGCCAAGCATGATACAAGCAGACACCGGAAATTATCATGACAAATAAAAAGTTAGCCGCCATTTATTAAGGGCGAACCATGACTAAACTTCTTACCTATACATTCCAGTCGTCCATAAATCGCAGGTGAAGGGCCATAATATATCCACCAATCATATCGAAATCCTCTTCCTGAGCCGCCAGACCTTGGTGGATTTTCTCTCGTAAACTCGACACAGTCGCAATCCGTATGCATACGCCGCCCGCGTTTTACGCCAGGAATGTCTGTAGAAGCGAACCAACTCTGACAATTAGAACGATATCTCTGGGCTGCAATTAATGAACGCACGTCGTGACATGCCGGCTACGCTTCCGCATATACTGTGGGAGTGCCCAGCACAGTACACACAAATTACACCACGACCCTCTCGTCGAGGTTGCGTGAGGCTCTGCGGAGCTCCGCCCTCGACGACCAAACCTGGGCCACCCAGCACGCCCGTGAGGCGGCGGCGAGGCAAGCCCTCGACGTCCCCTCATGGGAGGCTTAGGCCCGGCCATCTTAAAATGCTGGTTCCACAATGAAAGTTTATTCCTCCTCCTCGTTACAGTCCCGCCGGGGAATCCACACCAAAAATGGCCGAGTGCGGTCTTTAAGAACACCACGGTGTTCGTCAGCCTCCCCCAAAAAAGTTTCGTATTCCCCGCAGGGTGGTGAGAAGGGGCTGAGGGTTGCTTTCGCTCGCCACGCTTCGTGCAGATCACGTGGTGTATATCACGGCTCCCCTATTCAGATTTTTATATGCGTGATTCAAGGTTCCCGCGCGAGCGGTCAGCGAGTTGTTAAGCGTTTGATTTGCGTTTCTCACGCCTACCGGCGGCTCGCTCACGCTCACACGAGACCGAACCATGACACGCAGTGTTGCCCTGATGCTTACATGAAGGAATGTCGTGCTTAGTTTCGGTCATTTCGGGCTTGAAACGTCATCTGCGGCTCATTTACATGCGCGCCACGCTTAAACTTACAGTTTAGTGTATGATTAAACGTAGGATTGTTTAGAGTATATAGTTAAGAAAATCACATTGATAAACTGACCAACCATATCTTACTAAAATCTTGGGAGACCTAGAAAACTTTTTTAACTGAGTTAGGAAAAAGCTGACTTGGGAGGTTGGCAGCACTGTGTGGGAATATTGGATATTGGGGTTATGGGGGCATATCGGTCATTTTGATGCGGCATCGGCCACTCAACAACGGTGATTTGCTAAACCCCGCGGACATTCCACGCACCTGCTATCAGGCAGTTTTCCTTAGTATTAACAAACGAATATAAAAACACTTGTCTACTATTATGATCTTTGTATGAATGAACCTCTGCATAAATAAAGGCGTATTATAAAGTGAGAAAGCAAGGAAGAACTTGTGTAAAAGTAGGTCGCAATTTCTTTACGCTGCTGAAAGCGATTGCTACAGCGCATTGCCTTTTTTGCAAGCGTACCCTGCCGTCCAGCGGCGTTTGCGGTTGAGAACCCTAAAAGAAAGCCAAATATTTAATGATATGTCACAGAATGACAGGAAAACACAGGGAACGCGGGAGATGGAAATTTCCTGATGTAGCAGAATTGTATGCCATAAAATACACGTGCTGTATGCCAGACAGCCGTTCGTAACTGACAGGGCTGGTTAACGACTCCGCTGATATTTATGAGAGATGTCTCAAAAACTGCACAACCGCGCAAGGTCGGTCAGGCAACGTCTCTCGCGCCGCGAACTGCTGCATCCGAGTCGACGATAGTAGACACGTGGGAACGACACGGGCGGTACTTACACGTCTACAATATAAAAGTGCGTTTCGTTGTCGTTATAGTTCCACGCTTATAATTCCTTCGCCACCGTTTTGTGGCGACAGAAGTAGAGGACGACACCTAGCCGCGTTCAGGAGTCTGTCTGGGTAAGTACACGGCGTCACTGTCTGCAAAACCAGCGGTGTAGCACCGCGAAGGTGAGTGAGTCTCCATGTAGAAAAAAAAAATCTACATTTATGTCTTTGCTGATTTACGCATTGCGAGAGCCCGGTAGTTTGCGTTGGACTGAAAGCTTCGCACAATAGTATTCGAAGATGTCATCATTTGCAAGAGGAAACAATACGCAGATCCTACTCACTGCTGGAGTTCAATCGCAAGACAAGGTGTGCCCTACACTCAAGAAACGCGCCACAGCACCACGCTATACGGTAAGAGTGCCAACGATATTCATGCGACGAAGGCGGTCCGCAACTTCTGTCTTGATCGTCAGCTAAATGATCTGCGCGCTCACTTTCAAGCATGGAATGCTTTTAGGTGCCGTTGTCGGCGACCTTCGAGCGACCTTGAGCGAAAAGCCAAAGCCGTTATCCTGGCATCGTTGCGAGAACAAAACGAGATCGTTCGGGCAGCCAGTCAAAAGTTAAGAAAGTGCGGTCTCTGGCCCCCAGCCCTTTGTACAGGAAGGAATGAAGGAAGGAAGAAAAATAAGAGGTGAAAGGCAGAGAGGTTAATCAGGTTAAGTGTCCGGTTGGCTACTCTGCACAGGGGGATGGGGTAAGGGCAGAAAAGATTAGAAAACAAGAGAAGATTCAAAAAATAAAAGAAAAAGAAACGCATCAGTTCGCACATTCTATAGTTTTTCAATAAGACCTGTTTCTTTTAAAAAGCATACTAGCGCTTTTAAAGCAGTTCGTGCCGACGTCGGCTGGGACCAGGGACCGAGAATTCTGGCTTCCGTAAGGGGATGGCTGTCAATCATGTCGAGCGTGGTACTAAGGACTTTCCTTTGTGCACTAAAACGACGGCAATTACACAGAAGATGTGCTATCGTCTCTTTGCCACCTGCAACTCCACAATCTGAAATTGTGGCCATTCCGATAAGGTAGGAGTACGCGTTGGTAAAAGCTACTCCAAGCCATAGGCGACAAATGAGAGTTACCTCCCGTCGTGGTAGGTTATATGGAAGGCGGAGCTTGAGATTAGGATCCAGGGAACCGAGGGGCTGGTTTTTAAAGTCTGTTGAATTCCAGTGGGGTAATGCAAGCTCGCGAGCAAGCGCACGGAGCTTTCCCGCTGCGTTTGTTCTGGACATAGGGATACCGTCGCAATCAGCACTGGTATGTGAAGATCCAGCGGCTGCGTCTGCTTGCTCGTTTCCAAGGATACCACATTGACTTGGCAGCCATTGAAAGACGATGTAGTGTCCTTTGTCAACTTCCAGATTGTCATTTCAAGTGTGTCCGCGACAAGACGTTCGTGGGGTCCACGGCGTAGCGCAGAGAACAAGCTCCGGAGGGCGGCCTTAGAATCGCAGAAGATGGACCATTTCTGGGGCGGTTCCTGATAGATAAATTGCATTGCTGCACGCAGAGCTGTAAGTTCGACAGCCGTCGTCGATGTCAAGTGTGATATCCGGAATTTTATCAGTGTAGATGTTGCTGGGACAAATATTGCAGCTGCTGAACTGGAGTGCCTGTAGTGGCTTTTGCGCATTCTTCTTGACGCCTGGAATGGTAAGGCATATTCGAGGTGAATGCAGAAACCGCAGTGGCAACGAAGGCCATGCTGCTGGGACGTAATTCGAGGATAGCGATGCTCCGTTAGGTAGACAGGAGACGAGTAAAACTCGTATGTGGCCTAGTTATTGGCAGGCAAGCAAGATGGTGAAAGGGCGTCTTTGCGACATGTCTAATGTGCACTCTTAGAGTGTCGACTGCAATGCAGGTTGATATCGGGTGGTCACGCGCTGTGGTGATTCTGACCGCTGTGCATGCACACTTAGGGAGGCCGAGGTACGTCCGTCGAACTTGGGCTTGCATACTCTGGAGTGTTCGAAGGTTCGTTTTACTGGTACAGGACCGCATTACATGCGCTAGTTACTGCCCCAACAAGTTAGAAAAAAATATTGCTTCCAAGTTCTTCCTAACGTTTGTTCACATTATCACTGAAGCTGTAACTTCTAGTACGCTGTAGTCGTATTTGTCATTTGCAATAGCGGCGTTCCAAAGGCAGATACAGGCCACCATACATTTGATTGATACACTTGGTTTTTGGCGCTCATACAGGGTTGCCTGCGCTCTTGTCAACTCAAGCGGTCCGTGAGTTCCGCGGTGCTGGTTTTGCGCCGGCTCGAGAGATGGCGACACGCATCGTGACCAAGCCGGCAGCGTCCGGCGCGCCGCGGATGGCTGCTTGACCGAGACGAAACTTGCAACGAGGTTCTATTTGGGACAGGAAACTATTGCGTCCATATGGACCAGTGCACAGTGTGGCGTGGTGTGGTGTGGTGTGCCGTTGCGAAAATTAACTACACACATTTTAAGATTGTGGCTACTATCACCTCCAGCCAATTTGCTTTGCTGGTCGCCATTTTATGCTTACATGTACTCTCGATTACGGGAGAGTCAGCAATTTTTATAATGAAATTGTAGCCATGCGACGCGCCTAAGTCGTCAAGTGGTTCGCAGCGCTGGCTTGCACGATAGAAATTCGTAAAGGCGTTTTATTCCGCTTCTTTAGGTATGCATCCATGGCCTCATGATGAGAGTATCGGCCTTCTGTGCTATGGGAACCGCGCTTGACACATACCATTGGGGATAATATATATATATATATATATATATATATATATATATATATAAATCCCCGCAAAGTGCGTGACACCCTAGGAATGCCACCGCATTAAAGCCAAGGAAATGTTTACCTAAACGACACAAAACGAATTTGGGTTGGCAGTTTATATACGCCCACGCATATACCCCGCACCTCGTTTCGAAAGACACACACAAAAGAGGCGATTTACACGCTATTTGCACTGGAACCAGACAGTCAGGCCGACACTTGCTCGCGCCAAGAGCCCAGACACACTTCATCGTTTTTCTCGCGGCGGCTCGTCTCTTGAGCATCTCTCGATGATGTCGTATTAATATATATATATATATATATATATATATATATATATATATATATATATATATATATATACAGGGTGTTTCAGCGAACACTTTCAAAATTTATTTAAGATTGCCGGTGGCAGATAGCCAAATTCTACACACTAAACAGAAAAACACCCAGATGGGCGTTTTTCACTTGTCCTCTAGCGCATTCCCATTTGTACATGTTTTTGCTCCCATAGAATGGGCGTACGATAAAACTCCCATTTAGGTGGGCATTCCTTCGGCGTACTACGGGAGTACCGTAATATGCCCACTTTACCCCCATTTGACTGGGAGGTGTTGCAGGCCTCAATGGGAGTTTTATCATTTCCAAATGGGAGCATTTGCGATGAAATTAAGGCGGCATTTAGGGCGTTTTTTGGTATTATTTAGAGAATTTATGGATGCAATTAAAGGCGTTTTAGTTTACGTGGGGCGACCACGAAGCGAAATGCTTGGTGGCGATGGGTCAAGCGCTTACACAGCACCCAACGGATCACCACAGGCCAAAATGTCGGACGCCGGACACCAAGGCTCAAGGGAACGGGGCCGTCCGAGGAGCTGCCGCCCGAGCGTGCGTTTGGCCCGCACTACCGACGCTTGTAGCTATCGCCGGCGTCCGACACTTTAGCCTGCTGTATCCCGTCTGCCACTGCGTAAGCGCGGCGGCGTCCCGCCACGAAACATTTCGCCGCGTGCTCGCCACACGTGACACAATCGACGGCCCTGGGAATTCACGAAGTCACGCGCACACGTGGTCCAATGACGAATGAACCCATCGCTGCACTTCGACTTCCTTTTCCTTTCACTGATCGCAGAGCCCCTTTTGGCAAACCTTGTGCTGTCATGCAGTCGTCCTCGCGAAAATGCTAGTAATCGGCAGTGCCTCCGAGGTCAGCAGGGGCCTTCCGAGAGCAGATGCTACTCGCTGATAGGAAAAATACACGACAGACACACATACTAAAGAGAACAACATTTATTATACACCAAATGTAACAAATATAATAAAATATGTTCTTTCTGCCAAATCAAAAGCATTCCTTGTACCATTAAAAAACTGTCTGGATTAAAAAAAAACTACATCGTAAACATGCCAGTCAATACTATTGTACACGTCCTAACACAATAAAATTAGTGAACGCAAGAAACGATAATTTAAGAAATCTTACTTCGTCCCATATTGAACCATAAGTACAGAACCATTTGTTTGAACTGTTACTTTGGGCAGACATTCCACAATATTGCAGCCTATATATATGTTGAACTTGCATGACTAAGCCACCCAAAATTAACAGTGGACTGTAGAATGAGGCTGACCAGAGGTGGTATTTTGCATGAACTAGCACAAAACATACGATGATAAATACCTAAGTACTAAATTAATTGGGACTCATCACGCAAACGAGCTAAAACATTTGGTTTAGTGGTTGCGTTGCATTTTTTAGCAGGTTACTAAAGATTAAAAATTTATTTAGTGTTTTATGAGCCAAAACCATCATATGATTCTGAGACACGCCGTCGTTGGAAGGGACTCTGGATTAAGTTGGGCCACCTGGGATTCTTTAATGTACGTTTAAATATAAGCACACAGGTGTTCTTGTATTTCGCTCCCATCGAAATGTGGCTGCCATGGCCGGGATTTGATCCTTGGTCTTTTTGTTTATGACTAGATTTGTGAAAGTTCCAAACAGGGTCCCCTATATACAGGGTGATCATTGTTAAGTTTTACACAATTCTTAAAAATAACCTGTTGCAGATATCATAATTCTAGTCCTTAGCTGTATTTGTCAGACATGCGGACATTACTTTCACGACAAATCGTAGCACATATTCAGCTAATTAACAAAAATCCACTAATTATCTTTTGAATTAAATACTTTACGGCCGATATTGCAATTTACGAATTGTAGCCGGTGAGTTTGCAAGGCATATCCACTTGGAATGAATTTCCATAATGACACCAGTTTGGAGATATATGCCATCAAACTTGCCCTAAAAATGCACTGTTTATCAACTTACATTTTTAACAAAATGCTATCTTCTCCATTGAAGCACAAAAGTAACTAGAACATTCATGTATTTCATCCCACACTTTGGAAATAATATCTCGAAACTGGTGTCATCCTGTAAATCCATTTCAAGTAGATACGTCTTGCAAGCTCTCTGGCTACCATTTGTTAATTGCAATATGCGTTGTAAACTAATCAGTTAAGAAGTTAATTACTGAAATTTTCATTAACTAATTGAATATGTGTTTCGATTTCTTGTGCTAGTAATTCGCCTCTTCAAATAGTCCAGCTCAAGGACAAGAATTATGCTGTCTGCCACAGGCAATTTTTAAAAATTCCATAAAACTTAGAAAGGATCACC
Source organism: Dermacentor silvarum (assembly GCF_013339745.2). NCBI lineage: Eukaryota > Metazoa > Arthropoda > Arachnida > Ixodida > Ixodidae > Dermacentor > Dermacentor silvarum. The sequence goes on along the minus strand of NC_051158.1, from coordinate 47,958,866 downwards.
CTGCGTATTTATTTTCTAATAGTGCATGGGTTGTGTTCTGCATGGACACTTTAGCATGGCTACCTTGTTTAGTTGAATATTGTGCAAGCAGTGGTTTTTTCATCTACCCAGTGCAAAATATTAAGCCAGCATTGTAACATGTTGCAAATGGAGTCACGAATAAGTACCTTCCCTGATCATATCCAACAGTAGCAACTTTAGATGAAATAAGTCGTGCTTTCTCATGTTCAAGTGCCTTGTTCTAAGATATTGTCACAGTATGTAATGTAATATATCGAACGTAACAATATCAAATCCTCCTTCTCACATTGGCCTCCCATCGTGTGATCCCCCAAGCGGAGGTCATTTGAAATTGCATTTAATTGCACTTGAAACAGCATATCGCTCTTATTTAAGAAGCACATCCTATTGCAGTCACCATCCAGATATAAAATACTTGTCTGCATCAAGCTGTGAGGCAGCAGCACATTTTCTGAGGAAAAAGCCTACCTTTTCTATAATTGGGCTGCGTACTCGGAACACTACTATGCAGTTGCAGACAGGACTGGTAGTGTAGCAACTGTAACAGTGTGAACTTACATAAAGGAGCAAAACTGCGTGAACTTCAAATCATTATTCTCTCTTAGGTACCATGCTTTCAAATTATAGCATGGGGATAAATTAACTGGCAAGCAAATCTGCATTTCATTCAAGTAAATACCATACTATTCATGCTACCTTGCAGGGTGCACACTACATTACCTTCAAATGTGAATTTACGACCTTGCCATGAGTTGCTAATTGTATTGGTGTATCGTTGATCGAGAGTGGTAGAACGGGATATGTACGCCTCAGGCTAGAGCACATGTTTCGACAAGGAGACTTGGCTGGTCGAACAGGGAATGGCTCAGGCTAAATCCATTTGTACCCTTGTAAAGATGTTGGCTTCAGCTTGTGACCTTCTTTGTTGGCCAACTCTTGAACACTAATGTCGCAACCTTCCTGTTTGCCCTCGTCTTGTTCAGCCTATTGCTGCACACAGAAGCTGCATTTTCTTTTAAAAACATTCAATGAGGTCAAGGGCTTTGTGCATGGCAGTGTCTGCAAACAACTTTTTTCAATGAATGACAGTTTTGGTGCCTTTCTTGAGCATTCAATAGGGAAGAACCAAAAATTAAGCTAACAGACTGGCTATGCCAACAAGCAAGCATGAAACAGGGGAAATCAAGCTCTCTATGGATGTGGAGTGCCATTTCTTCATTTCACACCATGCTTGGGGTCAGCAGGACTTCCTAAAATTGAGAAAGTTTTTGTAATGAAATACATATTAAAAGTATTCTGTTTATAATCTAAAAAAAGTCTATTTGGAAATTCATATTTAGGTGGGACCCGCACGAAGTAAAAAGACGAAGTAAGGGCTTATAGAAAATGACACGCCGTGCAGAATGACAACTGATTTAATTTTACAACAGACAAACAGTCAAGTACTCTGGAATGCTTGATAAAAGCCATAAAAAACCTAAGAAGCAGGGAGCAGTTACACACAATAATGTATGTGCATGGAAAATGCACCTGGTCATTGGTTTGCAAACAAGTATGCCATTTCCTTATCAGTTCACAAAACAGGTCCTACACTGAAACATTTTTCCTTCAATTTTGCAATTCTGTGGGCTTTGATTATTGCTTGGGTGAGTTGGTTGCTCTTCTTACTGCTATTAGAGTATGGTGAAGTGCAATAGATGGGACAAGGTGAGGCGAGACAGACAGGACAAGCGCAACTGACAGCTGAACATTTATTGGAAAATTTCGCTGCAGCAGGACATGCGCCCACGACACCCCGAAACCAGGAACAAACAGAGCAGGCACAAAAAAGAAAGAAATATGGCAAAGATCGCTAACAACGCATTCACACTCTCTTATGAATGTGATGGTAATTGGGAAGGATGTGTACGCTGTCAACTGCGCACGACTGGCCCAAGCGGAATAAACAAGAAAACAGAAATAGAAGAACTAGCTGAGCTGTGGCTACCTATGAGTCGCACTTCTTTGGTTAAAGTGCCCCCAAAGCCACAATAACACACTTTTGCACTGCAAGGCAAGATCCCTCATTTCTCCTTATTTCAAACACCTAAAGTACTGTCGCAGCCTGTCACTCAGGCACTGGTCAGTCTGTCCCAAGTAAACATGACCACAGTTTAACGAATCCTGTACACGACAGAATTAGCGCATGGGACATCTGACAATCACGTTTCGTCATACAGTATTTCCTAATTTGACTACCCGCGATGCATTTGCACAGTTGTGCCGAATTGCATGGCACAGAAAACACAAGATCCACCCATACTTCCCTGCTACTTTCCTTAAGTTGTGTGAAACCTCAGCAACACATCCACCCCTTCAAGGGGGCAACACTTATGTGCGTAAGTTTTCACACAACTTGATGAAAGTCACAGGGAAGTATGGGGTGGTTCCTGTGTTTCCTGCACCATGCAAGTTGGCACAACTGTGCAAACGCATTATGGGTAGTCGAGTAAGGAAATACTGTACGAGGAAACACGAGTATCAGTATGTCTCATGCGCTACTTCTGTCATGTGCAGAATTCCTTCAAGCAGCGGTCGTGTTTACTTGGGACAGACTGGCCAGTACCTGAACGACAGGCTGTGACAGCACTTCAGTTGTTTGAAATAAGAAGGACTGCAAATGTTGCGGTTGCTATATGTAGTTGAAGAATGTGGAAGTTGTAGGCCATGGAGAAACAAAATTAGAATGCGAGCTTTTTGCAGCAGTGTTAATTGAAAATTATTTTCAATTCTGGATCTGATACGGGAGTTAGCGTGGCTTTGGTGGCACTTTAAACAAAGAAGCGCTATTCACAGGTAGCCACAGCTAAGCTAGTTCTACTTCTGTTTCATTTTTGATGTCTCTTGTGCCAGTTGTGCGCAGTTGACCAGCGTACACATGCTTCCCAATTATCACGTTTGAAGAAAAGATCGTGCACATGTTGTTAGCAATTTTTGCCGTATTTCCTTATTTTTTTGTGCCTGCTTCGTTTGTTGCTGGTTTCAGGTGTCTTGGGCACATGCGAGCATTGTCCTGGTGCAGCAAAATTTTCCAATAAACGTTCACAGTTGTCAGTAGAGCTTCGCCTGTCTGTCTCACCTCATATTGTCCCATCTATTGCACTTCACCGTACTCTAATATGCATCACCAACTGGCCCAAAGTTCTACTTTCTAAAGTTTTTATTGCTACTTCGCACTTGTCAAAGTCAGGCCAACAGCCATACTGCATACAATGTAGAGCTATATGGACTGGCAGTTCATGTCATGGATTTATTCTGGCTTAATGGCATCACAAAAAGTAAACAAAGATGACAAGCAGGACACAAGTGCCTACTCTCAACTCTAGCTTTAATAACAAAACAGAAATCGCACATAACATGTGGTGATATGAAGTGACGTCATTCATTCAAAAACAATTTCTTCATCCAATGTAACTGAGAATGAGCGATGCATTTGTCCTTTGCATTGTGAATCTGCCAAAGCTTAATTATCTTATGTACTCTCTGGTCATAATTTCTGTTCAATGCAGAAGTTTGGGCTTGTTTGTGATAACGGAACTTGGACATCATAACAAGCCGGAAAGAATGCGAACACGAAGAGATATAGACTAGCGCCCATCCAGTCTGTGTCTCTTTGGGTCCACATTCCAATGTGCTTGTTATGATGTCCAAGTTCCATAATTTTAGGCTATAACGAGTTTTGTGGAACACAAGAATGAACCAGCATTTTTTAGAGTATGTTGCAATGTGCAGATGAGATTTGTTAGGCACAAGCCTGATTCACCCCAATCTCAAATTAATACAATATAGGCATAACAAGATGGCCATGGCCAACTGTACACAACCTCTGTTGCACAGTGCATCACCTCCTTCAAATCGTGCCACACGCAACAACCAAATTGTTTTTTTGGCTGCAGTATTTTTTCTCACATCAGAGCAAATCTCTGTTCACAAGCTTCCTACAGAAAGAAAAGCATTTAGTCCATAGGGACCAAGTGTGCTTTTGCCCATGAAAAAGCACAAGAGCATACGAAACAACTGCGACCATTTTTTACTTGGCTCATCTCATTCATTATATTCCATCGTCATGCCTAATTCAGTTGTGGAAATCATATTTTCACAGGCCCTTGTTAGGACGGTTTTGTGCTGTGACAAAAAAAAGGCAGAAGTAAAAAATAAAGAAGGTTGGTTGTGGCTTACGGCATAATATGCATCCGGCAAAATAGGCCACAAGTGTTGTGTACAGTCTGGAATCCTCATAAGGTTGTGCCTACATTGGACAGATGGGATGCTGTATTAATGCCTGTCAGGACTTTTTGCTGGGCTAGTTGGTTTATCTTATTCCGTAGTGTTTAGACGCAACCAAGGACGGAAAAAAGTCAGGACAGGAAAGAACGCTCTTTCCTGTCCTGACTTTTTTCCATCCTTGGTTGCATCTAAACACTACGGAATTAATGCGTGATTGGGGGAGCATGACTCATCTGTGTGAAACAACCTGCCCTCATGCATTGTGAAACACTAACAAATGTGGCAGCAGTACTGTGTTCAACAAAACTCACATTGTAGCCACGCATCATGACCAGACAGCATGCCAGGCAATTGTGGCTTCTGCAACTTAAAAAGAATGACAAATGCATCAGTCATCTATCAGTTGCACTGCACGAAAAATTTTAATAGATAACATCACATCATATCACCACTTGTTATTATATATTGTCTGTTTCTTGATTATAAAGCTTAAGGTGAGAGCTGAGGCTTGTGTCATGTGTGCACATCCTTGTTCACTTTTTTGTGATGCCATTACACCAGAATTGGGATAACCAAATGGCCACACGCTGCTTTTGTCACATTATAGTGGTGCTCGCAAAGCAGGAAGACAATGCACATAATACCACGCCATGTCAGCATGCCCACTCTTTGCACACACAGCAGATTACCTCTAGAACAAGGTGCGCAGGCTGTATATGTGCTCAGCTGCATCGACAGCCATGTGCGGCGATGGCTGCGCTAGAAAAGAGGACGTGCACACCAACTGCCCCCTTGGGCCCCTTTCAGGGCCCTCTTAAAAGCTAAGTTTGTAATTTCTTGTTTCTGTTATAGGCTAGTGCAAACAAATGAATTTGTCTTATTCCCATTAGGAAATCTTGTAGACTAGGTAGACAATTTATGAAAGCATAGATTTATTACTTTTCACCTT